>NC_056729.1:1942269312-1942361812 GCF_019279795.1 Protopterus annectens | reverse complement strand
CTTACAGTGGGAAAATAAACAGAAAGGCAACACAGTCGTATTTAGCAAAAGCAATACTGACATCATCACATATAGACCACAGTAAGTGGGGCTGCTGATACTTTCGTGATGGATGTTGCAGCTGTAGGCCAGATGAACATGTGTTGAATAACACTGACATTAATGTCACGTATCACATGTGTGCTACACATTGATGCAAGCTATGAACCTGCAGCAGTAACATAGCTAGTCTGTCTGAACCTAAACCCACACCTAGGGCCGACTCTGAATGTACTTAGGGGAAATAACATTATGACAGTGACATGAAATAAAGTTGAGGCAATAACAGCTAGCGACTGCAGTAACACAGTATGGAGACACTCATCTGCCATTTCCTGGTGTTGTCCCAAAGTAGCTGGACCCGTGAATATTAATGCAGACAGCATTACACATGTCGATTGGACTGTTCTGTCTCTACTGCAGTTATATGGATACAAGTTATTAAACTTATGTTCATCATCATCACCCTGTGTGGATGTGTGTGCATGCTCATATCTGCTGCTATAAATCAAAAATAGCAATACATGAATATGCATACTACAGCAATATGCATGATTTCTTTATATTCAACCATGTCATGTTAAGAAAGACAGTCATGTTCAGCCTGGAACTCCACCTTCTAGTCTGCCACCACCTCTTGCTATATGTAGTAAGGCCAGAAATACTGTGATTTCATGGGAGGTTAAATTGTGATCCACCATAGTTGTCATCCCTCAATCTCTTATATTATCTTAAACTGTTGGCTACACAAAGGATCATGTCTGAGCAACATCATCTATAGGCATAACAGCATCTGTTGTGGCCTCCAACCACATTTATCATGTTGGTGAGGTCAGTCCTGATTTCATTTCTCTACACTGTATTGCTAAAATGGCCAAGGAGTCTCAGTCCACATTGTCAAAAACAATCCAGTATGATTTAACTTTCCTGTGTGGAGAATACTGACCCCTAGGATGGTTGGTCATCTGAAAGACAATGATGTAAACATGATCATATTCCAGTCTGACTTAATTTATGAAGATTATTCTGTGGCCAACACATGTCAACATAAATAGTATGCAATCCTGTGCAATGCAAAAGTCTGTAAAACGCTGTCTGTGACAAATACTAACATGACATGTAAAAGTAGCAACAAGGCCTTCATATGTAACATTCATAAAATAAACATAACTTGCAATATCATGAGAGTCTCTGTGTGATATTAGAACACCTCACACTACATATATATGTTGAATGGAGGCCCAAAGACTGCAGCATCAACCCACAGGAGTCTGCATTTGTTTACCATAAAAATATTGCATAAACTAACACCTGAACAACATACGGAAAGTGTTGGCAAACATAGGTTCTGCAGGCAGGCCACAGACAGAACAGATTCTTTGTATATTGAGCCAGTAGTGATAAGACCTTTGTTAAAAGCACCAATGAAGAAATATTCATAACAGCAAAAGAACATACTGTTAACACTTCATTTAAAAAACATCAGTGTAGAAATATCAACAGATCATATTATTAACAATTTTATTAAGAAACATGAATTAAGAAATATCCATAACATCAAAAGAATATAGTACATATGGATAATGTATGAATCTGTAGGTTTCCATAGTTACACCACATTCTGTAATGAATTACCCATAAGAAATACAAACGATAAATACATCTGTCTTTATATACTGTTCACATTAGGAATGTAATTCTCTCTATACAACTGCATATGAGAATGAAATCAATTAATTAAAATAGCAACAGCTGTATGTATAAATTTCAATTAAACATCAGTCCAGGAACTTACAACAAGGTCTGTTCATAAATTTAAGCACATATCTTTGAGAATGACTAACCTTAACAAATGTAATAATCACCAAAACAGAAATGCTACCACTTACCAACGTACCTTTCACTCCAAATCACAGAAACTAAGTGCACCTAATGTACACCCATGTTTACGTAACATTGGTGTCATACATATTTAATGAGGTTCTTTAAAATTCTTGGTTTTGGACGATATAAATTGGCTATATTTATTTGTTTAGTTTATTTATTTTACATTTTGTTTACCAGGAAGGTACAACTGAGCCAGAAGCCCATTAAAAAGCTCTACTACAAAAAAGTAAACAATAATAGTCATTGTAAAAGTAAACACAAAGTAAAAACATAAAAGTTCACTACAAAAATTGACATAAATAATAAAAAAATAGTACGTAACATAAAGGACATGTGTGGCGTATCCAGAGAAATAGTATCCAGAAAGAGACAGTATAGAGCTGTGGGTTTCTACTGTACAATAAATACATCACATCAACAGTTTATTAGGCAAATATCACTGAATTTTATTTAGGCACATACAGGATATATTGATAGTTGGGGAAATAGGCTTAAGCTGGGATTCAATAAAGGAAAATCTCCTTGTCTGAATAGTGAGGCAGCTTATGCATTGAATATGGCCGCAGAGCAATCCAGTAAATAAGGCTGGCGGCTTGAACAAGCCTGCCAGCGCTATTCTGACACTGACACCACTGAATAATGCTAATTACCTTATTTTCTGGTGAAAATCATGCAGATGAGGTGAATTAGTGATTCAGTAAGCAGGCAGGCATCCGTGTCAGAGCAGTGTCTATTGCAGAAATGTATTTGGTTACTAACTGTGTATATTTCTGCAAAAATTAAAATGGAGGCAAGACAACTCAAAGTAAACCATGTATGATGACTATTTGGTATGCCAGTGGTCATATTGGTAAACAGTTGCAAAATGATGAAAATCAAAGGTTTTTTTTGGACAATTTCGGCCATTTAAGAGTAGCACAGTGACACACAAACAAGATCATACAGAAAATACAAAAAAATGTAAAAAGACAATTTTAAGAGAAACTTGCATTTTGCCATTATAGTGAGTAGCATGCAGAACCAAAACAGTAACAGGTAACACTGGCTGCTAAGGAGATAGGCTATGATGTAGTGGTGTAACAAGGGACTAAGGCAGTGGGGTATGCAAATGAGCTAAATTTATTGAATAGCAAAATGAGAGACTGTGTCCACCTGCACTTAACTGTGTAGGAGCTATAATGCTGCCGTGTAAGCAGGAGAAGCAGCTGACATGAAAAGGGGGTGTGTCATGCTTGGTGTAAGCACATTGGAGCTCCGCTGCCTCTATTTGTGCTTAGCTAAGCACAGCTAAGCAAAGGGATGTGTCTGAGCTAGTTCATGAAATGCAAAGCGTGTTCACGTCCCTATGAGGTTTCTTTCTGCTCAAAACTGTTTACTATAGCTGCAGGGGTTTTTGTGGCACACTTTGGGGCTTAAACACAAGGGAAACAAGAAAAAAAAAAACAGGAACCAGCAGAAGTGTTTACATTTGAGCAGCAGGTGTGTGTGGTGCGCTGTGGAGCTTAGAAGGGGTAGAAATGGGAAAAGAGAAAAAAGGAGAAATAGCAGAATAAAGGCACTCAAGTACAAATAATATAGCTGGCAGGTGGAATGCATCACAGTCAGCCAATAGCACAGGCAGCATCTGCAGCATAACAGTACAAACAATATAAACACCTTTCAGTCTGTTTTTTCCACAAACTCTGCATCATTGGTGAACACACTCAGGGGAATTTTAACTGACAAAATGTTAGAGACTGCTGCCACTTTGATACATCAGTATGTGCTAGAGGCTGAGGGAGGTGAGGAGGATAATGCTGACAAACACTCCAAACTGAGAAGGAGGAGAAGAGTGTTCAGACCCAGGGTAACCTACCAGGGGCTACGTGATATGGAGATACTAGAGCGCTACAGGGTGGACAGGGACATACTTCAGAAACTCTCCGAGCAGTGCCGGATTCAGCTCAGACCCAGAGCCAATAGAGGGAAACCCATCCCAGTGGATACCAAGTTATGTGTAGCCTTAAGAATACTAGCTACAGGTACTTTCCAAATACATACTGGGGACATCATGGGAGTCTCACAGGCATCTGTATCCAGGGTACTCCACCAGTTCTTGGATGCCATGCTACCACATGCCAGTGAGCAAATTTACTTCCCCAGCACCCATGAGGAGAGCACCAGCAATATGCACCTCTTCCACCATGTAGCAGTCTACCCAGAGGTACTGGGTGCCATAGACTGCATGCACATCCACATCAAAGCACCACCCTGTGAACAGGGTAGGGTCTAAGTAAACCACAAGGACTTTCACTCCATCAAGTGCCAGGTCATGTGCAATGCCCAGGGCATTATCGTTAATGTGTTTGCTGGCAGCCCTGGAAGCTATCACAACTCCCCATCTGGCATTCCTCACAGCGTTACCAAGGATTTTCCAGAGGGGACATCCCATATGGCCATCTTGTGGAGGATTCTGGCTATGCACTGGAGCTGTGGATGATGACACCCATCAGAAATGCACACACATGCACTCAAGAATGCCATAATGAGGCACATGCTCAAACCAGGATCATTATAGAGCATGTGTTTGGGATGCTCAAGTCACAGTTCTGCTGCCTTGACATATCTGGTGGATCCCTGTAGTACTCTCCAGCCACATGTGCACACATTTTCATAGCATGTGCTGTGCTGCATAATATGATCCTGCGGAAACAGCTGTGGCAGGAACAGCACGGGGAAGGGCCACATAGCCCCCCACCATTGTCAAGGTCCCCACAGGCACAGAGGGACTCAGAGGTTGAACCCCCTGAGTCTGCTCCTGTAGGCAGATGGAGGCGTACCCAGTATGTCTTGGCCTTGGCAAAGAGGCAATACATAACATACACACTGACACTGTAGGGACCCAGGACTGACACCTCTCTCCACCTCGCACACACAGTAAAATGGATGCCCCACACATCACACTACATCTGCCTTACCATGTATAGGCAGTGTACTGTGTGTATCTGATATAGGCAACCCTCAAGCACCATCCTCACAATTGCCACAAGCACAAGGTAAGTCAGTTTTCTTAACAATAAATGAATAGAGTAGTATGTTCTGGTAGCATATCTATGGTATTGCTGCATGCACGCAAGGGAATGGGGTGAACTACTGGGATAGCAGCAGACAACTGACAGCTATGTGGGACACCAAGAAAGGTTTGCCAATACTGGTTTCCCCATACTATGCTGCAGTGGTACCCAAGGTGACAAATCCCACAGCAGTATATGTGGGGGGCCAACTAACTGAGGGGTTCATAGGTCACACGCATGGATGTCAATGTGGGGGTCCCATACTCACCCCTGAGCCACACCCAACAAGTTAGCAGTAGAAAACCATAATGAAATGTCTGGCAAAGTCTGAAGTCAGAAGTCTGAAACTCAAATGTATGCCATTACAATCTGACCTGTTGTCTTTAGTGATATGCCTCTATTCTCAAAGACAGTGCACAATACTATGCTAAATGAAATCTAAATGTAAAGCAGATATCAGCGCAGTCTGTGCAAATGTGTACAGTTGACAGGTGTGCCCCCCACACCCATATTCCCATAGAAATGCAGTAACGTACGTTTGTAGGAAAATAGTAGCAGAACACACATTGCCAGGGCTGTCCCAATCAACATGATAACTTGCTGCATGTCCACAATATGCAGGGGTCAATGAGCTATGTATATATGTGTGGTTAATACTGTCAGGATGTGGTCAGCACTTACTCCCAGCTGTTGTGTCTTAGTGACCTAGGCACAGTACAGTGATTGACAGAGCCATATTCCAAGAACTGCAGTGCCACGTATTTTGCATGTCAGCTACACCTATGGTAGAAGTTGTACACACTGTCCAGATGTCTTTATCTGTTACTGCAGGAAAGATGGACAGGTCTAATGGAAGGGTGGTCACACATATGGGCAGTACACAGCTTGGAGTAACCTACACAGTGCCTACCATACCTCTCAACTGTACAGACCTATTGCAGAATGTCCAAAAGTTTGCATCATATTTGTGGTCTATATATCATGAAATAGTGATTGTCTGGCAATTTACTGGCAAATTATGTAAGACTAAGGTCAGAAAATAATGACAGATTGTAATGTCAGAATTCATACCCTATAGAAAAACGCATGCTAATGCAAAACCTGTTATTGTATCATCTTTTTAGGTTTGTAAGGCCAATACTTAAAAATGGTCCCTATATTTAGGCCTTTTTCCCCCAATTACTTATGGCTTTGTCCAGATGTCTGGCTCTCTGAAGTTGAGAGGTATGGTGCCTAGTAGGACAGCAGATACCTGAAGGTCAGTGTACTGACAGTTTATAAAAGGCTTTCACCTTTCTGTGTCAGCACTGACAACATGTCACTGGCCGATAGCCATACCCCTGGAATGACAGAGGTTGTCATAGAAGGACCACATGTATGCCTTGTATATCTGTTCTGCTTGTCCTAACATTGCGTTCGTCTGCCAACTATTTGCAAAACAAGAAAAGGTCATGTCAAAACACCAATGGCAGACAGTGGAGAAGCAGACATCATACCCATAAACAGAAAGCAAGCAAAAAACAAACTGGTCCCCCAACTGTCTATGTTTGGCAGAACAGTATTAACACCCTTCCCTCATGTGTGGGCCTTCATCTGACTGTCCTATATGGGCCTGTCCAGATGTCAGAGTCTGTGACGGTTTGGCAGCTAGGCCAACATTTAGCTGCATAATAACATAGTAACAAAAACTGTCTGCGGATCACAGCAGATGTAGTGGTGTAATGATGGACAACCTGCTATATAGGTATGCTCAGAGGTGTGAAGTCCATAACCTTATGTGTAATTTTATGGCATTTACCCCATTCACATAACAGCAGCCAATGTGGGCAAAGCCTGTGACTGGACTACAGAAGGACAAAAAGACACACATAAGGGGAAGGGGGACCACTGGCCAGACAAATGGAGAATGTGCACACCAGAAAAAATATTGCAGTAACATAGGTGACCTGCAGTGTATGGAGTCAGTAAACATCACCTGTAATTACACAACACACACGCACATAAGAGGAGGTCCGCAAAAAAAAAAAAAATCAAAACCCCAAGCAAAGGGCCCTCAGAGGCAAAAACACATGAGAACTCCACAAACCTACACACCACAGACCATGCATAGTCCACACACCAGGGACTTGCAAACAATAAAGCCTTACAATTCACTCAACATATTACTCATAGAAGACTCCACTGTGAGGCACACAGATGTGCCACACACCAGGCAGGATACGGCAAAAGTCACAGTTACTTGTTTGTCAGGTGCCATAATCTACTATATCACACATGCACTCAAGTCACCACACAACATGTACAGGTATCATTCTGGCCTGGTCCATGCTGGTGTGAATTATGTCAGATGTACCTCCTGGAATATAGGAAGACAGACATGATTTAGCTTGCTTAATATGTGTCCCATGCAGGTATGTCCCTAACCATAAGCAGCATCCTGTCATCACCCAGAGAGATGGCTCAATACAAACAGAAAGTTATTGTCAGTAACACTTGGCTCACTTACCGGTGTCATCCCAGGGAGATCCACTGCCTGGCAGCCTGGGAACATATGATCGACAGAACATGCTGCCTTGCTACAGATGGCCTGCATCTGTCTCACCTGGCCTACAGGCCTCTGGCAAAGGCCCATGCCTCATCCATAGTGCCTTTGTAGGGAATGCCATGTGGTCCATACTACTAACATAACACAGTCAACAAAACACAAATGAAAGGCCATGCCTCTAAATGCTAGGAGCATACCTATCAACTCGTAGAGCAAGAAATTTGGACAAATCCATAAATAATGGGGGGATAAAGGCCCAAACATAGGGATATATTTTAAATATTGCTCTTATAATGTTACAAAGTTGATAGAATGACAGAGTTTGTATTAGCATGGATTTTCTGAAGGGTATGAAGCCTGAAACTCAAATGTCTCTGTCATTATTTTATTTCCTGGCTTCAACCCGGAGTGATTTGTAATAAACTTGTTTGAAAACCACAATTTTATGGGAAACCAAACAAATATATGGGACATGAATCTGGACATTCTGTGAAAATCTATACAGTTGAGAGGTATGGCTAGGAGTCTAAACAGGGAAATGCACTCATTGCAGGCAGTCGTAACCTTGAAAGATGGTGACATGTCTGCACTCACAGAAACCTGGCCTACAGCCATGGAGAGAAACATATCCTTACCTGATCCGTCATCTTATCACACAGCCAGACCCCAAAATGTGGGCAGCAAAGCCAAAGGAGGTGGAGTATAAATATATGTTAGACAGACACACACCTCTAGGCTGGTCAAACAGTCTGACACACAAGAGACACTCCAATTGCAGTCAACCATTGACAAGACCCCTATGCAAATTATAGGTAGCTACAGGCCAACATAGCTGACTTAGGACACCACCCCACATATCTGGCCATCTACAAATCTAACAGGATTCCAGCCCTCACCCTGATCCTGGCTGACCCATATTACCCAACCATGGATTGGAAATCCAACCATTCCAGAACAGAAATGCACAGAGATGCCCCCATCTTATCAATGCTGCATCCTTAGGACAGCCACTTGATACCCCCACAAGATGTGATACCTATGTCAGACTTAGCAGTAACCAACATGATCAACCACTGCAGCAGGTATCATCCTCCCTGGTAAGATCTGACAGAAATGTGGTCATGGGTCATATCACCATCACCCCGACCCCCCTCTGGTCATGGTAAAAGGAAGATGTCTCACAACCAGTGGGATGGTATAATCACCTAAACAGCTCCCTACCCCACTAGAGGAACAGGCACCAACTTACAAATGTACACAAAATGACTATGCCAGCATATATATAGAGATGCACGAAATCAGGAATGCCTGACAGGACAACATCACTGTCCGCAAGGTAGATTAAACCTGTCCACAAACATCTGCAATAAAGGAACTATATAACACAAGAATAACATTGGTGAACAGGACCAAGAAGGAGCAGGTGCACAATTGTAAATAATCCCCCTTTAGCCTGAACAAACAAGGAAGAGCACCAGTGAAATCCACTAAAGGCAAATCCGAGTCCAAATTGCCCACATCTAAGACAGACAATCGTAAGGCCTTCCTCAGATATGTCTGCATTCCCAAAGGAAGCTCCCAGATCTGTGCAGAACTGGTGGTCAAGGATACCACATACACAGATGCCTTAGATAAAGTTAATCCACTGGCTGTCAGATTCAGTGGAAATGTTTTACCCCCCCCCCCATCATGGAAGCAGGACATCCCAGTACCTGAACACCCAACTCTTATCACTAGGGGACACAGCATCACTGCCCTCTCAAAGTCAAGAAGGCAGCCTCCATGGGACCTGAAGACATTCCAGGCTGCAACCTACAGGAACCAAGGCATGAACTGGCAGCATCATTACGCACGCTACACACCCAAACCCTGAGTATTGTCTTTGCAATAGCTGAGTGGCAGACAGCCACTGTCATCCTTTCACACCAAGGTGGACTGTTCACTGAGCCAGGAAATGAATGACCCATCAGCCTAACTATCCTGATCTGCAAGGCCATGCAATGGATTATCATGGATCTCCTTAACAGGCATACTGGCAAAATCCAAATACATTACCCTACACAGTTTGCCATTCTCAGGGGAGGTATGTCAGTGAACTCTGGATAACTTCCCTGAGGCAGCCAACAAAGGCATGGATGGTGCACTCCAGCCACTGTGACATGGCCAAAGCCTTACACACTATTTCCCACTTGGTCATAGTGCATGAATTCTGTCAACTAGGCAGCAATCCATATGTTACCAGATGGGTGGCAAACCGGTTCATTGATAGAACCCACATAAGTACATGAGTGGCATCCCCCAGGGATCATTCTGGTGGCTCCTGGTATATGGGATATATGTCCCTGAGGTGCAGTCCAAAAACACTGGCCTATGACTGACCAAGTAGGCAGATGACTGCAAGCTAGGAACAGACATGAATACCCAAAGTGATGTGGACGTCCTACAACAAGGTCTCACCAAAACAAATGACTGATGCCAGAAACATTGCCTCAAGCTGAAAGTCGGCAGATGCATCAGCATCCCCTTCTGTGAGACTGACGGCCTCATATAGTATCACATTGACAACAATGTCCTTCATATACAATCAGTTGTGAGGCATTTGGACACCCAGGTTGATAACAATTGGCTGAGCACCATGTTGCTTCAGTTGTACAGAAAGCTTCATAGATGGGAAAACTCAAACATAAGGATTTTCCATCCAGGGACAAAGTGGTCATAAGATCCATTTATGCTAACCTTTTAATGCAAATTATTTTGTTCAATGCCCCCTTCAGCATGTACCTCACAAAGCACATGCAGCAGCCAGTGAGACCACAGAGGTTCCTCACCGGGAGAATGCAGGACCACAAACACCTACCCTACACAGATAGATTAACAACACTGTCTGTCTACTCAGTTCCATACAGACTCCTCAGAGATGACCCCTGTCTGGCATACAAAGCAATCCAGACCCAGCCTTGATGGACCTTGTTGCACATCTGAAAGTCAAGGCCCACTCGATCAACCTGTAGGCACAGCATCAACCTGGTCTGTGATATCAATAGGGCTTGATGGTGTGACAAATACATGTCCCAGACACTCCCCATCTGTAGAATACACTCCCTGTCCACACCAAGCCAAGTGGCTCAATAGCCCTAGTGAAGTGCTCCCTGTATAAGTGCATGGTAAACAGAACATACAATCCTGTGATTCCACCTGTGTCCCTGCTGGACAGGGGCTTTGGGTGCTGACATGCCTTAAAATGAGCTACAATCTTGTCTGTGAGGGTTATACGGGATTCAGGGCTAATAGCCTACTATCCTCATATCAACCTATCAACCTATACACAGATATCTGTCAATGGTTCAGCACATTACTCTGTACTGCTCTGCTACTGACATACCTGGAAATCACAGTGCTATGTGGAATATACCACACATATAATGGACATCTCTGTCAGTAGAATGCACTCTGTGTCCACACCCATACCTCTCAACCTCTTACAATAAGACATCTGGACAAGGTCATAAATAAAAGTGGGGCAAAGATCCAATGATAGGCTTGTGTTTTAAATATTGCTCTTACAAACTTAGAAAGTTGGTAGAATAACAAGTTTTGCATTAGCATGAATTGGCTGAAGGTTATGAAGTCTGAAACACAAATGTTCTGTCATTATTTTCCAAATTCTCAGTCTTGAAGTATATGCCACCAACTTGCCAGAAAACAACAAGTTTATGACACATGGACAAAAAATAGACAAATATCTGGATAATCTGAAAAACAAAACTGTACATTTGAGAGGTATGCCCACACCAGGATATGACCTATCAGGTAAGAAGAATTCCACACAAGCAGGAGAAACCCAGCCAGTATATCACCAAGGTGCTGGACTATTTACACAGCTTCATCAGTCAATCGGCTGTAGCCACACCTCTCAACTGGCCAGATTGTGCAAGAATGTCTAGCGTTTGGCTCATAATATTGGTCTGTGCATCATCTATCTTGTATTTCTCTGGTAAATCCCTGTGATGATCTGAGGGCTTTTGCCAGTAGGTGATGACACAATACATTACAGTGTCAAATGTCATATATGTCAGAAAATGTCTGCTAAAACAAACCCTGTAACTTTAGCAACTCATACATTAATAAGAGAAATAGTTACAGTATCTCTCTATGTTTGGCCCATTGTCCCCCCATTTTGGCAGGCTATCTCCAGATATCTTGCAGTAACACATTGTGAGGTATGGCTGTAGCAACAAAACCCCAGACTGGAGTACAACAATCTCTGGAATGGAGTCCCACAGTAACTATAGAAGATCATACTGGGCATGTTCCTACACTTAGAAAAGTAAAGTTCATGTCAAAAACTACATTGGACTATATATCTGTATTGTGCAGATGTCTTTGCATACACACAGCTATGTACACCTTAACTATCTCCACACACACCCATCAGAGAGGATTACCCACAGCCAGATGTAGGTGGCCCATATGTGGTATATCTGCATCTGTTGTGTGTGATACACACACACACACACACACACATATATAGGCAACATATTACAATATGTCAAGCATACACACACATAAACATGGGGAACTGAGAGACAGACAGTGATAGAGAGAGAGAGAGACACACACACAGAGGGAGACACACACACAGAGTGAGTCATACACAGGGATACCCTGAATGCCATAGAGTGATGTCCTGCTGCAGACAGTTGCATACCAGTTGTAACCAGTCGCACATGCCAGCATGAAGGTGAGATCCATTTTGTGATCGTACTGAGATGGGGGTTGTAATATCACATTACGTGTGTGTGTGTGTGTGTGTGTGTGTGTGTGTGTGTGTGTGTGTGTGTGTGTGTGTGTGTGTATCTCTGTAGGTTTAAGTATTAAGAGGTCTTTCCCACCCAGTACACTTTCCATTACCCTACTTTGGAAGATCTGCTGATGTAATTCACCTTAGAAGTACCTTTGGACTAAACTTAATCCGATAAGCTTTATAGCACTTGCAATAACTGTGGAAAACTATAGTGCAAATAACTAGATAGGTAGTGGTTCTAATCTCAGTCCCGGCATGTGTTTGTGTGTGTGTGTGTGTGTGTGTGTGTGTGTGTGTGTGTGTGTGTTAGGAATAAGAGTTGTAGGCCGTTACCACCCAGTACACTTCCCATTGCCCTACTGTACAAGATCTGCTGATGTCATAGGAATAAGAGTTTTAGACCCTTCCCATCCAGTACATTTCCCATTGCCCTACTGTACAAGATCTGCTGATGTCATTCTACTTAGAAGTACCTTTGGACTGGCCTCAGTCCTATAAGCTCTGTGGTACATGCAATAACTGTGTAACACTATAGTACAAATAACTAGATAGGCAGAGGTTCTACTCTCAGTACTGATAAATGTGAGTGTGTGTGTGTGTGTGTGTGTGTGTGTGTGTGTGTGTGTGTGTGTGTGTGTGTGTGTGTGTGTGTGTGTGTGTGTGTGTGTGTGTGCATGCTTGTAGGATACTGTGTTTTGCAGGCCTTCCCAACCACAACATGTCCAAGTGCCCTACTTTATAAGGCCTGTTGATGTCATTCACCTTAAAAGTACTGTTGGATCACCCTCATCCCTATAAGCTCTACGGTGCATGCAATAACCACATAACAGTATAGTGCAAATAACTAGATTGGTAGGAGTTCTAATCTCAGTCCTGGCAAATGTAAGTATGTATGAAAGAGTGTATATTTGTAGAATACAGTATTTTGAGGCCTTTCTCTGCCAGCACACTTCCCCATTGCCATACTTTACGAGGGCTGGTGATGTTAATTACCTTAGAATAACCTTGGGACACTCTTCAACCCTATAAGCTCTGTGGCACATGTGATAACTGCACAACACTGTAATACCAATAACTAGATAAGTAGGGGTTCTAAACTCAATATGGACAAATGTAATACTGTGTGTGTGTCTTAGAAGCATATTCCCTGTGGTTGTTGTGTGTGCCGGTTATACTATTTTAAGGGCTGTTGACTGCCTCACCCTGGCATTATTTTGCAGAGCCAGTTAATGGCATCTGCTGTACATGCAACATGTTAAACTGTACAGCCCATACCAACCATCTGTGCATATTAATATGGAAAACCCAGATGTTTGCAACCAATATGTTGTCTGTGACCCCTAACAATGGGCATTTATGAGACACATTGTCAAACTGTCACAGTCACTGTAGTAACAGACATGGCAGCAGCAGACATTGTACCTGTCTGAAACATAATGCTGATAGACAGTCTGTTACTCTATTACTGTATCACCTTGCAGCAGTCTACAGACAGACATCAAGTGAAGGCCATATGTGAATCCAGGGCAAACAGCAAACATTGGGCACACCCATCACATATTGCTGTGACACACATAATGGATAGTGGAACAGGTCATACAACTGAATGCACCTTCCAAAGTGTATGTGTTATTACATGACAATAGCTGCCACTAACCTTCATTGTCAGTCTGTCTTGATTTTACCAGATGTTGGCGGTAAAACCACATGTTCATGACTGAAGAAATCATGTGTCAGAGATCAGGACAATCTGCACACATATGCAGAGGTCAAAGGTATGGCCACCATCTGTACTCATACCTCCCAAGCTGTTAGAGGAATGCTTACAAAGCCATATATAATGGGGTGACAAAGGACACATAATAGGGACACCTGTCAAATATTGCTCCTACAAACATATAACATTGATAGCATAACAGGGTTTGCATTAGCATAGAGGGTCTGAATGGTATGAAGTGTGCAACTCATAATGTCTGCCATTATGTGATGACGGCAGTCCGCCATGGTTTGGCAACAATTTGACAGACAGACACAGGTGTATGAGAAAATGGACTACTGATCTGTGCCATGCATCAGGACAGTCTGTGTAAACTGTACAGTTGAGATGTATGTCTGAACCACCCTGCAGGTTGCAGTCCATGTTTGGCAAGGTGTAACCTGTGATGACAACTGAAACAGTTAAAAGAGATCCCAGAATTGTGGGACAAGACACATATTATACAGTTCTGTACTGATTGCATAGAGAAGTGATTGCTCATCAGACGCACCTTAATGTCATGAGAAATACTGTAAGCGAAGGTAATGTCACACAAAGAAGGTGTCATACTAGCATACCAGAGGGATATCCTGTGTGTTGCACATGCTGTGGGCATGTTATCTGCTGCCAACTGTCACATTACTACAATTTGTGTCCCACACTCTACAATGGATAATGTCACACACACGTTGAGTGTTGCCTATGTCTGTGCAATATGTATACATGAGAAGGCCCTGTGACTACTGTGCCCCGTAAGATAGATGAATCTGTTGGGGTTACGGTCATAGCTAGGCTCATGACGGGACCTAGTGCCAATACTCTAGTAACCTCCTTTGAAAGTATGAGCCTATTGTACTACAGAACACTGAGAGGACATGTATGAATGCTAGCTGTCTGTGACAAGGGGTATGTATGCAAGGTCACACTGTCTGCCAACAGTGTTCTTCACACACTGTTACATGCATACACACCTGGCAAACATGTACATATGCAGCTATACCTTGGCTATGAAATGGTCAATGTGTTTCCACTCTGTCATACTCCTTGTTGATAATGTCTGCAGGGCCACAGCCTGCAGACACACAGACAGCTGGAGCACAAACAAAATACAGCATGTCAGACTATATTCAGTCAGCAGTAATAACACCAATAATGCATCATGGCTGATAAGGTGCATACACTTTGAGGTGCACCCATAACAAATGTAAGCAGACAGCACCTTACACAGCATTACATAGCCACACTGCGCTATAATCACCATGTGCATCAGACCCATATTAGTATTCCCCTGCATCGATGGTATGGATAACAGGGATGTGGCACAGGTATCATCATATGCACAGGGTGTGGTGTGAGCTTGCCAGAGGCCTAGGCTGGGCCATACAGTTGACATCATGTGTGTGTTTGGAGGGGTGTTCTATAAATGGACTGTGCAGAGGTACTGTGTGTGTCTGGAGGTGACCTGCCTATGATAGAGATGTGTGTATGTTTGTATGAGCACAGTCACTTCATGTGGCTGCCATACACAGAGGTATGTTGGACTGTGGACCACATATGGCAGGGTGTAAATTTCACCATTTCCAGCCACATACATGGGAACTTGTCCTGTCAGGGGTCTCACTGGCACCATCAGGCCCAAGGCCAGATTCAGTACTACTCCCCGATGGTGACTGCTATCTGCTGGATCTGTGTTTCTGACTGGACCGGCCAGCAACATGTGCCCATGGGCTGCTCCGTTGTGTTGTGGACAGCACCCCCCCCTTTGGTAGTGCTGGTGATGCTGCCACTATGGCAGTGTGAATGTGCATGGCCCTGTAGACCCCCAGTTGATCTTGGTGCTGACCTACATCCATGTGGCTGATGCCCATCTCCCACTACATGCTCCAGCACAGACATTCCACAGTCAAGGATTGCCAAGGTCTCACCCCACTGTCTATCCATGACCTCACTATTGTGACATGTGGCCTCAGCAAGGGCATGTAGGTCATCACAGATGCCAGGAAGAGCTGTAACCAAAACCCTATCTGTCTGGTGTGGCTTTCACTAAATGCCTGTGCCACCATGACAGTCCGAAACATGCATCTGGTGACACCTGCTGTGGCACTTGTGACAGGGGCTTGAAGGGCAGCAGTGCTCCTTCGAGCACCCCTGTCCATCTGCTTGTGTGGGATCTCTCCTGCTTTCTGGCTATGGCTAGTGTCTACGCTCACACTTGCCATAGTCACCACACTAGCCTGTACTGTGCCACCACCCACAAACTGTCCATTATCTGTGGCTGCTGGGGATGGGGTATGTGTGGGCATTGTGACTGAGTACAGGAACATTGTGGTTGACAGTGGGATGTAAGAGGGTGTCAGGTTGTAAGAGGAAGGGACCATGACCCACATGTCCACCTGTGAGGGGAAGAAAACATATGTAAATTAATACCTGCACAATAAGGTTTGCTGTTACACACACACATATGCATGCACACAAGCGCACACACACACATGCAAGCACACATGGACATACACACAGACACATACACGTGAGGTGGCACAAAGGCATTACACAGACCTCATAATATCCGAATGGTGACATGCATGACACACAGTCAGGCCACAACATACATACTCTGGACAGGCCCTCAACATCATGCAATGCAGCCATTTCCATTTAATGTTGCTACTAATATACACCTCCGGGATACATGAGTAGTATTAGTAGGTGATGGACCTTCACCTAGCACACACTGTGCCCATGTACACATTATTGCTGTTCACCTGAATAGCGCAGTGGTAACTCCTACATAACATATCTCTCAACTGTACAGATTTTCACAGAATGTCTAGATGTCTGGCTAATATTTTTGGTCTGTTCCTCATAAATCCTATGTGTGATACATTACTGGGATGATCTGAGGACTGATGTCACTAATTAATGACATACATAAGAGTTTCAGACTTCAGAACCTGCAGCAAATGTATGTTAAAAAATCCTGTTACTCTAGCAACTTTCTAAGCTTACCGTATAAGAGTTATATTTAAAATATGTGACTATGTTTGGGCTTTTGTCCCCCCATTTTGTCAGTCTTTGTTCAGATTTCTTGCAGTGACAGGTTGTGAGGTATGCAACAGAAATGTTACATCTCCTGCAAATAGGCCCCTGTGATGACCACTGTTATGCAATACAGTTAACCCCACCACAAGAGAACATGCACATATCACAATATGGCTATGAGTAACAGTTGTATGCATGGTAAAATGCATGCCCTTCACATGCCCAGGGTATTGGTGAGCCACAACAGGACAATTCCATACTCACCAGCTTCAAGATGCTGTTCCACATCCAGACCAGAGGGACCTATGTAGTTGTGGGAGAGAGGTATTGTCAACAGACTCACATGTGGCATTGGTACAATATGAATGCTGCTTTTCTGCAAATGTGCAGTAATCCAATACCACACAGTTTGCTGTCCTTCACCATAGATGTGCACTTCTGTGCATTACAAAACCCCACTCAAAACTGTGTCTTGACCCACCATATGCATCTAGATACTCTAGGGATGCCAGTATGGCTGCTACAGTAGTCAATTGATTTCACTGGGGCCTTACCTGGATGCTCCTCACTTGTTGTCTGGGTGCCACCCACCTCCACAATCAGGGTGTGTTGACTTGGCTGATGTGTGTGGTGGCCACCCCAAGGTTGACAAGGAGCTCTTCAGTAGGTGTAAGTGGGGCCAGCATAGCAGGACCCCCACCTGTGGCTGTATGGTCCCTGGCCATGGCAGCAGCCCTTCACCAGGCATGGCTGATGAGGTCAGTCGCACGAATCTGACCTGCTCATATGTATGTGCAAGCTGGTCCACGTTATTTACTCTGGTGATGAGGTCGTCCCACAGGGCAGTCCACTCCCACAGATGCTGTTGGCTACAGCCAAACATGAACCCATGGCGCAGTATGATTGTGTCAATAATTTCTGCTGTCTCAGCTTCAGTGTAGGGTGGTTGTCTAGCACACTGCATTCCACCAGGAAGACATAAACAGGGAAACACATCACAGGACCTCATACATTGGTCAACATTATTTACAGAACCTGCACATCAAAATTGACTAGCACTAGCCACCATTTATGACCACATCATACCCCTGTCATCTATCAGCCCAGTATGAGCTTGCCTTGCACTTGTGGTCCTGTTGTGTCATGTTCCCCCGAATGAGGGCCAGTAAATTGCATAATCCTCCATTCATCATTCACTTTTGTGTAGAGGGATGAGAGTGAACATCTTCCATGCAGATGGGATGTCGCTGGTGCTCAGGGTTTGTTTGACTACATTGTGCAATAGAGCTGAGAGCACATGCCTGAGTTCATGTAGGATGCAGCCAGGGATGTTATCAGGTCCCATGTAGACTTAATTTTTCTGCCTTTAAGTAGCCATTATGGACCTGTTCCTGCTGATGAGGGTAGGGGTGCGGGTACTGTGCATATCCACCTATACTGATGGGGAGACAAAGGGTGATGTTTTCACTTAACTTGTTTGCAGCAGGTTGGCTATAGCTATGGCATGTGTGTATGTGATGTGATTGACCACCAGTACAGGGTGGGTTGGGTTATTGCCTCTGAGACTGAAGACATATGTGAAGATGGCCTTGTGATCGGCCTTAGTGGATGTGTCCAGTTTGTACTCATAGTTAGCCTTACAGTGATTCACCTATGACCTTATATGCTTGTTCAGACAAAGGTGGACTTGCTTGCAAGTTAATGCCTGCTCCTACTTGGCCCTGTACAGCCAATATAGTGACCTATTATGTGGTTTGTGTATTGCTGCTGTCCACCAAAGGGGATTACTCTACCTTGGTGGAGGTGAGTTTTAAGAGTCAGGTATTGCTGAGTCCATACACCTATGGGGTTGCTCATATAGATGTTTGCAGTAGGCATGGACATGAGGTCATAACACAGTTCGACAGTTCTCCAATTTCAATCTGATAATCATGCTTATCCTAGTACCCATTTCTGTGTCAGGGCAATGCAACAACCAATAGCTGTAGACAATTATGTCTGTTGGATGCACTGAAACTAAGATTACACATGTGTACAATATGTACAGCTTATTTACCTGACATTTTGCAACTCATGTCTGTTGTTTTGAGGCTTCCAGCTACACCTGCTCATACATAGTGTACATGTGCACTGGTAATACCTGATGTACATTTCTGTTCTATGTCAGTATGGCATGCTGTGTTTGCACTCTTGCTGCTCAGTCATACCTCTCAGCCTGTTAGAGCAGCACATCTGGATGATGGCACACATAAATGGAGGGCAATGGCCCAGAATTAGTGATACTTTATTAATATTGCTGTAACACACTTAAGTCAGTTGATAGCACAGTAAGCTTTGCATTCACAGAAATACACTGGAGGATGTCTGACATTCATATGTGTGCTATTATGTTCTGATGTCAGTCTTCACAGATTTGCCAATGATTTGCCAGACATAACACAACTCTATGAGTAAATGACTACAAATATGAGGCACACATGTGGTCAGTGTGCATAACACTGGACAGTTGAATGGTATGAGCTCAGTATAGCACATGCAGTTCAACACACACTTCTGCAACAGTAGCTTACTATGCACATACCCTATATAGGTCTCTTAGATTTGTAAGACAAGCATGTGTGTCATAATGTTATTCACAATTGACATATGGATATTTACAGCATCCTAGTAGCTAGCCTGGCAGTGTCACAGTCAGTATTGTTCAACAGACACTACAGTAGTAGTCATATGTGAGCTGACCTTTCCTGGAGTGACTCAGGGTCAGAGCTGTGATCTATGGCACTGTAGATAGAGCCAGATGCAAACTGCCATAGGTGCAGATCAGCAATATATCAGTACAGCAAGTCTTGTTGAGACATATTTTAACTTCCTATTTCCCATTATTGCATACCCCCTTCTGCATTCCATTACATCCTTACTTGTTTGACATACCTGTTTTTTCCAAGTATTCTTGAAGTTTCTATATCTGTCTCTCTCTCTCTCTCTCTCTCTCTCTCTCTCTCTGTCTAACCATGTAGAGGAATAGACCTGTTTTGCATTAGCAACAACTTGCCTTTTGTATGTAATGCTCATGAGCAGGTGATGGCCTGTGCACCAATTGGTGCCCCCCACTTGCTAATTGCATGCAGAACAGCTGTGTTGTTATTCCAATAGCCAATGGCATGGCAACACACTCCTATAACTGAGTACTTCATGTGGGTGTTACCCCTTTTCCTTGCTTGTGAGGAGGACATCATGGAGGTGTATGAGCTACAGCATCACAGAGGGTAGGTGGAAATACCTTTTACAACAAGATGTGTGGAGACAGCCCAACAAAATGGGGAGGAGGTTCCAGACAGAATGCAGGTATTGCTGTTATACAGTTGGAATAATGTTAGTTTAACAGGGTTTGTCTGGACATGCATTTTCTGTGTGATTTCAAGTATTGGCATTGTTATGTAGTTGACATAACTCTCAAATGTAGGGCTATCCACAGAATAGCCAGAGGTTTGCCTCTTATGTTTGGTCTGTTCCGCAGACAGTTTTTGTCCATGGCAAATCAGTAGTATACTCAGGGGATTGCAGTCAGTAAATGCTAACATCCATTTGTGTTTCTGACTTCATATCCTTCAGAAAAGATATGTTACAACAACCCTGTAACACCAGCAACTTTCTCAGTTTGTAACACCATTATGTGAGATATGTCCCTCTTTTCGGACCCCTGTCCCCCAAGTTTGTCAGGCTTTGTCCAGAAGACTTGCATTAAGAGGTTCAGAGGTATGGTATATCATGATTTAGTGACTTCACTCCTGATATCATCCCAGTGACATAGCAGACTACTGGAAGTGGTATGTGGCACTGGCTATAAATATGGTCCCACATCTTGGACATTCTGTGGAAACTCTACAGTTGAGAGTTATGTGTCTGGCCATTGTTAACAGACTGTCAAGATTGTGTAGCAGTGTAGTGCGTAAATGTTTGTTGGGGTGAGTAGGGAGAGTAGCAGATGTGAGTGACATAGATTCTTTTCTATCTGACTGTGCCTGCTACAGTTGCTGGTGGTCTATCAGGTGTGTATGTTTGTAGGGGTAGGCTGAGAAATGTCCTGTAACAACTCAGGATTTCTAGTAGACTGTGACCTGGGGCAGTATATGACAATGTAGTGTGTGACTGGCAATCAGGATATGTTGGTTCAAACAGTCATTATACTCTAGGATTCATTTGGGGTACTGGTATGTTGTTGTGACTGTGGTGCAAATGGTTGTGGGTGGACAGTTTCTCACTGATGTCTGCATTTCCCTACAATTCCATCCCTGTAGTGCATGATATATTTGGAAATGTATGAGTAATTCCCCAGAGCTGATTTGGGGTAGTGTCGTGTTGGTCTAACTGTAGTTGAGAAGGTGCTGGGTGAAATGGTTGGCAGCTCTCAGTGTTTTTTCCCTTCTGTTACATGACTGTGGATATAACTCTCCACTGTCCAGATGTCTATACACTGTCTATACACTGTCCAGATGTGTGGCTCATATGTTTGGTCTGCTCCCCATACCAGTTGTGGGTTTCTGACAAATCAATGGGATGATGTGAGCATTGACATCAGTACATGATGACAATCATTTGTGTTTCAGACCTGACATCTATCAGAAAATATATGCTAAAACAAACCATGCTACTCTGGCAGACATCTACGCTTATAACAGCCATATTTCAAATATGACACTATTGTTTGCCCTTTATCCCCCCACTTTGTCAGGCTTTTTGAAGATGTCTTGCAGTAAGAGGTTGAGTATATATATATATATATATATATATATATATATATATATATATATATATATATATATATATATATATAAGCGCGACAGAATCCAGAAAGCCCAAAATCCTGAGACCAAAATCCTGAAAACTCAAAATACTGAAAACTCACAGCATGCCAACACTTACTAAATTCAAGTACATACAGAAAGAAATAAAACACAAACTATATTACTGTTCTAAAAGTATAAGCAGAGGGCAAGCCCCCCTGCATCCCCCATATGGCGGGATGTACCCCCCACACCCCTGCTACTTAAATATATCAACTCCAAGATTGCACTTAATGTAGTGAAGTGCAATCTCAGAGTTGATATATTTAAGTAGCAGGGGGTGTGGGGGGTGCAGGGGGGCTTGTCCCCTGCATATAGTTGAAGGGTAATATGTTTCTGTATGTACTTGTACTGGAATATAATAAGTGATGGTATCCTGTGTGTTTTCAGGATTTTGAGTTTTCAGGATTTAGAACTTTCAAGATTTTGGTCTCAGGATTTTGGGCTTCAGGATTTTGGGCTTTCAGGATTCTGTAGTGCTCCTATATATATATATATATATATATATATATATATATATATATATCTATATATATGTAAAATGAGACCACAATAAATCATTTCAAAACTTTTCCCATCTTTAATGTGACCTGTAACCTGTATAATTCAAATGAAAAACAAACGGATCTGTTAGGGGAAGAAATATAAAAAATAAAAAAAACATACAATAAGCTGGTTGCATACGTGTGCACACCTTTAAACTAATACTTTGTTGAAGCACCTTTTGATTTAATTACAACATTCAGTCTTCTTGGGTACACACCTGCCATCAATTAAAGAGACTCTGATTAACCCCAAATAAAGTTCAGCTGTCCTAGTAGGATTTTCTTGACATTTACTCAGTTGCCTGCTACAGCAAAAGCCATGGTTTGCAGAGAGCATACAAAGCATCAAAGGGATCTCATTGTTGAAAGGTATTAGTCAGGAGAAGGGTACAAAAAAAATTCCACAGCATTGGATATACCATGGAACACAGGGAAGACAGTCATCAAAAAGTGGAGAAAATATGAGACAACCGTGATGTTGCAAAGAACTGGACGTCCCTCCAAAATTGATGAAAAAACAAGACTAAAACTGGTCAGGGAGGCTCCCAAGAGACTTACAGCAACACTGAAGGAGCTGCAGGAATTTCTGACAAATACTGGTTGCATACTACATGTGACAACAATCTCCCATATTGATAAAAAACTGTGCCAAAGGCTAGAAGGTACTTATAAACACTTTAATAGATAAAACTGGTAAGCACTTTCGTAAAAACTTCTTCAGACCATATTAAATTCCACAATTCAGTCATTACATAAAAATTGAAAAAAGAAGCAACCAATGAATATGCAGTTCTCATATACATGATGAAAAATTTATTAAAACCTCCTACTCTTCAATTTAGGTTTTAAAGAAACCTTGTCGTTTAGTCCAAAAACTTTATCAGCTTGCAGATGTAATATCAAAAACAGCTCATGGGTTTCAGTATGATTAGTAATATCACCAAACCTACCATTTTCATTTAGCATCTCAATAACTTTAAAATTAAAGTTACATGTAGTGTCAGTGTCTTTGATGTGCCTAGTCAGAGAGTTGTTAACATTCAAATTCCTGATGTCCCTCTGATGCTCCCTCATTCTTTCAAACAGCATCCTCTTTGTTTTACCTATGTAGAATTTTTTTGCAAACATTACACTGTGCCAGGTAAACTAAAGTTCTTGTCCTACAAGTCACATGAACTTTAAAATTGGGGTCTGCAAAGCTATTATGTGGATCATATAGATGACAAAAGTTACAAGAACCATAAGGAAAAGTCCCCTGTACATTATTATCACTACTGGTTATAGGGCTCTTGTAACATAACAGCCTTTTCAAGGACGTTTTTTTTCCTAAATGAAAAAGTTGGTTCTGTTCCTATTAGAGCATTAATTGTACTATCCAATGTCAAAACATGCCAGTTCTTTTTTATTATATTACAAATAACCTTAATATTACTAGAATATGTCAAATTCACCCTTGGAGATTTATAGCTGGTACCTGATCCAGATACTCCAATCCTATGATTCGTATCTGAAAAATAGGGGGAAGCTCTACTAACCCTAAGTGCTCTGGCCTCATTAATACCTTTTTCTATTTCACCATCCCTATAGACCCTTGCTAATAATTCATCACCTAATACTTCCAAATCTGTCATAAATCTGCCTTTCCTGTTATTTAGGCAAGAAAGTCTTATTGCTTGACCCTTAATGATTTTTTTAAAAATATGTGGGGGATGAAAACTATTTCTATGCAACATATGATTTTTATGACAGTCTTTCCTATAGCGATTGGTAATAATATTACCAGAAGGATCTTTATCTAGCTGTATATCCAAATAATCTATCCATTGTATAGAACAGCTGCTGGTAAACTTAAGAAAATTGGTGGCACCATGTAGATACTCTATGAAGCACCTAAGGTCTTCTACAGTTCCCTCCCACACTGGTGAGATCAGATCACAAACTAATCTCGCTGGAGGTCCTCATCCCACCCCCACCTGAAATAAAAAAGACCACAGTAAAGAACTTCTCGACTTCACACTTCTAAAGACTAGTGTGGTCTCCTTTAAGGCCCCCGAGCCGACGGAAAACAGTACTCAAGCCGCTGAATCACTTACAAATGTCTTCTACCAGCACCTGCAGGACTGCATGGATAAGGCAATCCCAAGCAAAACAAAGACTCTTTGTACCAAAGGCAAGCGTCCACTCTGGTGGACCCCAGCCATAAACAAACTCTACAAGCAAAGGAGGAAGCTACTACAAGATAGAGCAAAATCCTTAAAAGGTAAGACACCCTTGATCACTATAAGTAAAAACTAAGAGCTCTTATAAAATCATCCAAAGCAAATTTTGAGAGAAAAATAGCTAAAGACTCAAAAGACAATCATAAGGCCTTCTTTAGCTATGTTAGAAACCTGGGAGGAAACTCCCAGATATGCTCAGAACTAGTTCAAAATGATGTGAAGATTACTGATCCTACAGACATTGCCAACATACTGGCTGACAGGTTCAGTGCAAACTTTTCCCCTCCCCAAAGGAGAGATATCTATACCAAGCGATTGCAGCCCCCAAACATCTCCAACGCCCAAGTGAGAACTGGACTCTCCAAAGGAAAAGACACAGCAACCATGGGACCTGATGGTGTCCCCGGCTGTGTGCTCCACGAACTCAGCGAGGAATTAAACCCACAGCTAGGACAGCTGTTTAATCATAGTCTTACCTCTGGATACGTACCCAGGAGTGGCGCACTGCAACTGTGGTCCCACTTCACAAAGGCGGTGCCTCCACCGACCGTGGAAATTACGGACCCATTAGCTTGACAAGCCTTATCTGCAAAGCCATGGAGAGGATCATAATGGACCTCATAAATAAAGACATAGGGAATTTGCAGACTTTGGATCCATCCCAGTTTGGCTTTGTCAAAGGCAGATCATGCCTTCTAAACTTGGTTGACTTTTCGAAACAGTCACCAAAGCCATTGATGAGGGAAAGGCAGTCCATACAGCCTACCTCGATCTGGCGAAGGCCTTTGATACAATACCCCACTCTGGTATCATTGAAAAACTCATCAGCTTAAATGTTAACCCATACATCACAAGATGGGTTGCAAACTGGCTGAGTGACAGAACCCACAGGGTCAGAGTTGCTGGCGCCATGTCAGACTCAAAGCCTGTCACAAGTGGTGTACCACAGGGCTCAGTCCTGGGCCCACTCTTGTTTGGCATCTACTTTTCCGAGTACAAGCAAACACAGGAGGGTTATGGCTGACAAAGTTTGCAGATGACTGCAAACTGGCCATAGTAGAAAACACATCTGACACAGATATCCTTCAGAAGGGTCTCACAGAAACGGATAATTGGTGCCAGAGCCATGGCCTAAAGTTAAATGCCAAAAAATGCATAGTCATACCCTTCGAAAAACAAGGTTACCCCTAGCTACCAAATAGGTGGCAATCCACTGAGTACAGAAGAAGTTATCAGGGACCTGGGGACCCAGGTTGATAGTAGTCTGTCATTCGACACCCATGTAGCTAAAGTAGTTAGGAAGACCTTCTACATTGCCCACCTTATCATGAAGGGATTCTCATCTAGATCAAGGGAGGTCATAGTCTCCCTATACTCATCACTCATCAGACCAATGATTGAGTACAATGCCCCATTGAATGTATCTGACCCGACACTTGCAGCAGCTGGAGAGGCCACAAAGTTCCTCACCAAAGGATAAAGGGTCTCAAACATCTGTCCTATGCTGCCCGACTGAAAGAACTCCAGCTCTATTCAGTCGCCATCGCTTGCTCAGAGGTGACCTTTGCCTAACATACAAGGCCATGTCAAACCCAGATTTGATGAATATGCTTCACCTCAAAAATCTAGATCCGTCAGAGCCACAAGGCGGAGACTTAAACCTCGACACTGCTATTAATAGGACGTGCTGGAGGGATAGATTCATCACCCAAAGACTCCCTATGCTGTGGAATAAAATCCCGGTATATGTGAGGCAGAGCACCTCGCTGGCCTTGTTCAAGAGAAATCTTGACCAATGGATGGGAGATCGCAGATATACCCCAGGGATTACCTCAGTGTCACTGCTCAACAGAGGCACAGCAAAATAATGGGTATAGTTCCCCATACTAAAGGGGTGGCGTAAGCCACAAAACTATGGGCTAGGCTTGTAAATGCCCTCGGGCAGATAGCCTAGTATGAACCTATGAACCTATGAACCTATGAACAACATAAAAACATCATCTACAAAATGTTTGTAGAACTTAATATGATCCAGGAGCCTATTGTTGGCCAGGACACATGTCTTTTCCCACTGTGCCAACACCATATTAGCATAGATGTTGGCACAGGGGGTACCCATGGCCACTCCGATCTTCTGCCTATAATAACAATTATCAAAGGTACGGACATTATTATCCAGAATGGTTTCTATAAATAAACATATTAAATCTACCTGTTTTAGATCATATGTTCCATCATCTAATAAAAATTACTTAACAAATTCCAAACCACATACATTTGGCATCACTGTAAAGAAAGAAAATATGTCTAATGTTACAAATAGAAAATTAGCATATGAACCCTTTTTGAACAATAGTTGAGTAACTGGGTTAGAAATTGTCCAGAATCATTAAGAACCACCAAATTATTATCTAGTATTGGTCTTAAATGTCGTTCACCATACACAGAAATCATTACAGTCGCCCACTCCCGTCCTGAGACAATTGGTCTCTGGGGCAGATTAGATAAGTTTTTATGTACTTTAGGTAATGCATAAGAACTTAAAAATATTAACACCAATAATGTTCAAAAGTAGGCAGTCATTCAATATAGAATGTACCCTATGAATAACATCATGAACATCATAAATAAGTTTCTCATAAGTCAATTCATTTAAAAGCTGTAACACTGAACTCACATATTTTTCAAAGTCCGTGACCACTAGTCCACCTCCTTTATCTGCTGACCGAATATAGATTGAGTTATCATTACGAAGCCCTTTTAAGGCTCGCATCTCTTTAATGGTTAAATTAAATAAATATTTTGTATTCTCACACAAAATACTTCTAATGTGGCATTTAATGGTGAATTAAAAGTACTGGGTTTTTTAAAAGTACTTACAGTTTGTTCAGTAGGGAATAACAGTTTCAGCATAACATTCCGAGCAAATAAACAGATATCCATTGAAACTTCACCTAAAGAGGAATACACTGCTGGAATAAAAGATAAACCTCTTTGCAGGACATTATACTCCTCCATATCTAATGTCCTAGTAGATAAATTAAAAATTGATCCATTGTGCCTTTGGCCCACATCCTTTTCAGTGATGGCGTTAATAGAGTGTCTTGCTGTTCCATACAACGTTTCTGCCCCCTGCTGGCTGAGCGACCTCTCTCCTGTTTCCTTGTGTCTCGAATGGGGAGTGGCAATTTTGAAAAATTCTTTTCGTTGTTGTCAGTAACGAAGGTCTCTCTAGGACGCACATCTAACTGTGAAGAAATAGCACCGGAGGTTGTAGGGAGTGAACTAGCACTCATCACTGGTGCTGACATCAAAATAGGTGTGGTATTCTATTCAGGAGCTGGCCCTTCTCTGAGGTCACCAGTTCCATTAGCACTGTTAACATTACCATCTTGCTTATTTCCCAAGCTACTAGACCCCTCAGCATTACTGGCATTATGATCCTGCACATGCCTTCTAGGCCAAGAGGACACTGCACCATTCTTAAAATCGTGCATGTCACTTTTTAATTTTTGTGCCTTTTGCTGTTTGAGTCTTGACTCATACGCTGATGTGTTAGTATAAACTTCATCTAAGTAAATGTCCACAATAGAGGATGGAAAATTGTCAATTAAAAAGCATTGCTTGCTTTTAACCAAATCAATTAAAGAAAGTTCCAAGGGCAAAAAATAGTCTATAAGCATCCTAATGTATGCAAAACTTGTATCTAAATTTAGTTTCTGCCAGTTCTTAAGAAGCTCAGGATGCTGCATACTATATGTAGGCATAACAAAAATACGCAAACCTCTCGGTATTACCTTGAACTCCAGGCAAGCCTCCATATGCATCCTTTGCCACTGGTAATGTTTAAGCTGAAAGAAGCTAATTTCAAGTTCCGCTACTTTTGTTTTAAGTACCCAAGTGTCTATATCTGCAGTTGAAACATCAGCAACATTGTCAAGCACATTAATGGAAAGTAAAGGGTTAATATCCATCCACAAAAGATGTTGGAATTAATCTTTATACCTTTGAGCAGATCCAGCAGTAGGATTGTAGTCTAATTCTATATTATTACCTTTAGCTATGGTTCTCATCCAGAAATATTCTCCATATGTCTGGGATATGGGGTTGGGTTGCAAGAAGGAAGCCTTCTCATACACAGAAAGATATCCAGGCCTGGCTAAAATTTGCAAAACAATACATCAAGTCTCCCAAAAGAATGTGGAAAAGGTGTTATGGTCTGATGAGACCTAAGGTTGAACTTTTTTGGCCACAATTCCAAAAGGTACATTTGGCACAAAAACACATCACTGAAAGAACACCATCCCCCTGGTGAAGCATGGTGGTGGCAGTATCATGCTTTGGGGTTGCTTTCCTTCAGCTGGGACTGGGGCTTTAGTCAAGGAGGAAGGATTAGGAACAGTTCCAAATACCAGTCACTTTTGGCCCAAAACCTACCGGCATCTGCCAGAAAGCTGAAGATGAAGAGGAATTTCACCTGTCAACACGACAATGACCCCAAGCATACATCCAAATCAACATAAAAATGGCTTTACCAGAGGAAAATTAAAGTTTTGGAGTGACCCAGCCAGAGCCCAGACCTAATTCCAACAGAAAATCTGTGGGGTGACCTGAAGAAGGCTGCATACAAGAGATGCCCTCGTAATCTGACAGATTTGGCGTGCTTTTGCAAGGAAGACTGGGCAAATATTGCCAAGTCAAGATGTGCAATGCTGATAGACTCCTACCCAAGAAGACTGAATTCTGTAATTAAATCAAAAGGTGCTTCAACAAAGTATTAGTTTAAGGGTGTGCACACGTATGCAACCAGCTTATTGTACATTTTTATTTTTTATATTCTTCCCCTAACAGATTTGTTTGTTTTTCAATTGAATTGAACAGGTTATAGGTCACATTAAAGGTGGGCAGCTACAGTGGTGCAGTGGTTAGCATTGTCACCTTACAGCAAGAGGTTCTCCAGTTCGATCCTCGGCTGGGGTGCCTTCTGTGTGGAGTCTGCATATTCTCCCTGTGGTCGCATGGGTTTCCTTCGGGTGCTCTGGTTTCCTCCCACATCCCAAAGACATGCTGCAGGTGAACTGGACACTCTAAATTGGCCCTAGGTGTGAGTGCATGTGTGTGAGTGCCTTCTGTGGAAGGTTGGGCACCAGGCTGGCAACTCAACACTGTAAAACTCCACTGCCAATCATGAGTGGACAGGTGATCCGCTGTGGCGACCCCTAACCGGGAAAAGCTGAAAGAAGAAGAAGAAGATAGGTCACATTAAAGGTAGGAAAAGTTTTGAAATGATTTATTGTGGTCTCATTTTTTTATATCACAAAAACCTGGCATTTTAACAGAGGTGAATACATGTTTTATATCCACTGTATATACATGTGCAGGACAGGCATAGGAAAGGACCATAGATCTACATTTCTTCTGCAGAAACAGCTGTGAATAATGTGTAGAATTTGGAATTTATAGTCTCACACCCCACAGGGAGGGGTGTTGGTGACAGATTTGTAGAATAATTTGTTGGTAGATTGATTAATTTCACTGTACATTGGGGCAAAATATAGAGCTAAGTATGGGGCAATGTTTTTTGTGGGACAGATGCTCTTTTTTTTTTAAGGTGAGAGTGGGATGTTGGGGAAGTGATGTAGGTATGTTTGGGGGAGGTAAGTTGTATAGGATAGGTAGCATTTGCAGACAGACAATACAGCAGACAGGGGTAATATATGACACCTAAGAGGGGGGTAAACACCTTTGACAGGAACGGTCTTTTGGAATCAAAAGCCCATGAGCCCCCAAATGGATACAGTGGGACTGAGTTCCCCACCCATGGGCCATCACCAGTGCACCCTCATGGCCCCAAAGGTGGCTGTGCTAGGGGCTGTAAAGGAGGGGCAGCCTGCCCCTTCAGGTGCTCCAGGCAGCCCTCCATCTGGTGCAACCGTCCATCCAACTCTGTGTGGATGATGGCGCACGCCATACCCCGGAACTGGCAGTGGGTGATGGGCTCCTCTCTGTGCCTGCACCCAGGGGGGGAACAGGTCCTGTCCCCTGAGGCGGTCCCACCTAAAGGTGGTGCAAGACCAGCAGAGTAGGCAGTTCCAGTGCCGGAGGCAGTTCCAGTGCCATGGCCAGATGAGATGGGACAGGCGAATCTGCTGAGATCTGCCTTCCAAAATGTGATATGGTGTTGAGGTTTTAGAAAATATATTGGTTAGTCATGAACACAACATTTCAAAATTAGTTATAACAGCATGAGTGGGTGTTCCAATTAACCCCATACAACAGATTTGAAACACTTGCATAGCAAACAGAACACATGCATAAATGGAACAACAGTATGCATTGTAAAAGCATTCCAGTAACACTGACGGCAACAGGCCACCAACAATGGTATTTGAACAAGGTATGTTAACATGCAGCAAATCAAATATATGAACAACATTAGGCTTTGAGAACAACATACCCTTAGTATATGAATGATAATTACTGATGCAGATAAGGGGCTGGGGGGAGACAAAAAGTCCATTAACTCATTACATCCAAATGACGCCCCCAGGTGCATCTGCTGTTAACTCCTACTGACTCCTCTAGGCATCAAATATTGCTTGTTCATATTTGCATCAATAATTCCAAAACCATGCTATGTACAAGGCTTTAAAAAATGTCATGTTGAAGCTTACACAATGGCAAACTCAACTGCATTAATATTTGACCTCTGTCTAGTACAGGTAAATAGATATTAACTGTTGTTTTTATGATATTAATTTATATAGATATTATTTTCATATGTTTCTGAATATCTCAGCAACCAAGGAACACAGACAGAACTCCTTAGCCTCATATGAAAGCTCTCAGCTAGATGAATAAAATGATACTAACAGTATGTATGTAACTTGAGTGGTTTTCAAGATATTATAAGTTGTTTACAAAATATTGTAAATGTAACAGTTACTGTGTTTACTGTGACTTATAAAATTCAGTTTAAAACCTGGAACCTAAAGAAAACTACCACTATAAAAATGTTTTGTGCTGAAGAGTTTGCTGTTTATACTTCTTTCATAATTCCTATGATTCCAGAGATATGAACATTTGTTTGAAATGTGAGGACATAATTTGTTTCTGTCAAAAGGCTTAGGCTCCACCCATTGGACGTTACAGTGCAAACTTCCTGAGCTCCATTGGAGTGAATGAGTTAACAACTGTTTATGCTTCTATTTTTCACAACAGTACTCCTCAATACTCTATGGGACTGCCATCACTTTACATCTACCTATGGTCCATTACTTCTGTAGCGCAAACATACCTGCTAAACTGTCAACCTGGAATCTTATGGGGCAAACCTTGACAAATCTGGGTACATGACTAGAGGGGACTCGTACATGTCAGGGTTACATATCTGGCACAGAATGGATACCCTGCACTGCTGTTATGTGAGTGTGCTACTGGCATACTTCACCAGGTTTCCTATCTGTTTCCAGGGTTATTAGCAGCAGTGACCACTAGCCATGACAGTGTGACACTTGAGACACATGAATCAGGGAGATTCCATGCTGTATGTACCTATCCTGCTGTCATTTGCAGGCATGGTGTTGGACAGTGGAACAATTGTACACGGTACGGTGTATTAGTATACCCTTCATACAGCTACTACCAACATTTCATTACCTGTAAAATATGTGTAGAAGATATCTGTTAAGACACCCTGACTGTTTCTACATTTATTCCTGATTCCTTGTGTGTAAATATGCATGCATCTTACTACCACTCCTTGGATTCGAACCATGTTTGGGTGTGCAAAATTAGCAACTAAGCTATTTCTCATCACACTGAGCTACTGGGGAACTGCTATTTCTTGTTTGACTGGTTTCTGCCTAACAATCTCTCTCTAAGCAGCTGCAGTCCCAGGTGTTGTGAACTCCCATTGTCTGTACACCACAACTGCATAGTGGGTCCAGTTTGTTCCCCTCCCCATACTTGAGAGCACGGACACTCCAAAACTTAGAAACTTCAGAAAACTTGACTGCTAGTTGATCACCTCCACAGCCTCTCTGCTTCTATCCAGTGTCTTTATATCGCAACTACATAGTGGGTCTGGTTTGTTCCCCTCCTCATACTTGAGAGCACGGACACTCCAAAACTTAGAAACTTCAGACAACTTGACTGCTAGCTGATCACCTCCACAGCCTCTCTGCTTCTATCCAAGTGCTTACAACTGCTATTTTCAGCTACACACCACAGAATTTTGTCCTGTAATCCTTTCAGTAGCACTAGCTATTGCTTTGTTAAGCAAACAAGTATTTGTAGTGCCATTGGTTGAGCTCTGCATTGGTACTGGCAGCTGCACTGTATCCCCCCATGACTTCCAAGTTATTCTTCTCTCCTCCTCTACCATAGTGTTTAAATTAGGCTGCATGTAAACTTATTTTACCTCCCCCCTCCACATTTTGTTAGTTACACTCCTTCCTTGTTAAATGTCTATCTAGTTGAGTATCTCCCTAGTCTAAATTCTCCTGATTTCTGCCTGCTTCTTTTGACTTTTGTATTTCTTCTAATTTCTGCCTGTTCCTTTTGACTGTAGGACTCACTGATATTTTACTTACCAATCCTCCTGTTCCCAGGTCTCTGATTGCTTTTGTAGACTTTTTTATTGCTTTGTCTGGATACTGTGCCCTTCCTCTCTCCTGCTTTCCATCTATGTCCTTTATCCTTTATTAACATCCAGTTTATCTACTTTCTGTGCTTCCCACCACTGGTTCTTCTTTCCCTAGCCTGCTCTCCTACTCTACCCTATCCTGCTGTGCTGTTATACCTTCCTATACCTCAGATTTTCTCACTCTGCCTTAAAACCTTACTCTTCTGCCTCTCTGTATCCTGACTCACCTCCATAGCTCAATGATTGATTTCTTAGGGAATTTTATCACTTCTTGTAGTCACTCACTGTGGGTGTCAACCCGTTCCATTCACCCTCGCTACGCTCGGGCTCACTTCACTCACCTCCCACCCCCATTCCCACCCACCCCTCATATATTTTCTTTTATACCTAACCACTTGTCACCTCCTCCCCTTCCTGTTCCTACCCAACACTGCACCTCACTTCCTGCCTCTATCAGAAAATCCGTCCCACCTCCCCCTCTCCCATTATACCTCCATTCATATACACCTACAAATATCCTCCTTGTATACATTCCACCTTTTCTTAAACTAATTAACATGTACTGCACACATCCAACCCAACTACTAAATGCATCCATCTACACAGTAATAGGCTTCAACCTACTCCTTCTTTCCAATCTGCCCACCTATCACATGCAACTTGATAACCATACCCCATCCCCATGGCAAACAGAATCCCCAGTTCATCTCATTAAACTAAAAAACTTCCATATATCACCATCCGACCTTACCACACCCCCACCTTAACCTTACTCATGCAACAAACCAGCCATAAAAACTAACCCTCGCTCTTCACAAAAACAAACTAAAATAATTCACAAATTTACCAAACTCTATCTACACCTACTCCAAAAACTCACTTCCAGTGGAGATGTCCACCCCAATCCAGGACCCAAAACGCTAGTCAACCCTAACTCAAATCAACTAAATCCCCTATACCACAGACCATCCTCATCTCTCTGCTACCTAAACATTAATGCTAGAAGCATAATTAAGAAAATACAGGACCTACATGCCCTATTGGCACTAATCAAACCAGATATTGTTGTGTTAACTGAAACATGGCTCAAACCAAAACATCATGATAATGAGATTACCACCCCTGGCTACAATATTATCTGCAAAGACAGAGTAGAACAAAAGGGAGGTGGTGTTGCAATAATATTCCAAAACCACCTCACCATAGAACAACTAGATTACAACACCCAAGATGTCAAAGATGTGGAACTAATCCATGCCAGATTAAAAATAATCTCCAATAAACACATAGTTATTGCAGGTGGTTACATCCCACCAGGCAATAATATAACTCAAATGGAAAACCTGCTTAATTGGATGTCCAACTCCATTCCACATTAAACCATACTATTAGGAGACTTTAATACTGACTGGCTCAACTGCTCCAGCCATAATCCCACTGCCTTTATAAACCTCCACAGGTTTACCCAAACTATAACCTCCACCACTAGAATTGACAAAACATACAGTCACTAGTCCATCTTGGACTGGATCCTGGTATCTGTCACCAATCTTACACAGCAATCTGGCTGCCTTCCAGATACCCTAAGTGACCATCATCCTACCTACCTAATTAGGAACAAATCCCAAACCATTACCCAACTTATCCTCAGAGTAGTTCATAACAAAAACACCTTCATACCTACACTTCAACTGGGTTTCCCCAAAGCAAATATCTCTAGACAAAGCAGTTGAATACTTCAACACAACCTTCCTAAAAATCCTGGACCAATATGCACCCTCCTGAACCATTAGAATAAAAACTAATTATGCCCCATGGCTAACAAATCTCACTAAAACTATAATGAAAGAAATGGACAACATCTGGTCTCAATATCAAAAAAACAAAACCACTACCATAAGACAAAATTAACTACAGCTCCGGAACAAAGCCAAAAAACATATCAAACTAGACAAATCTAATTACTATCAAAACTTACAAGAAAAATATGCTCATAATCACAAAAAATTCTGGAACACAATAAATTGTATACTGCACCCAGGAAAGTCCACTCTACCAATCCCTGTGCTACCAAATAATCATGAAAACATACCCACACAATTTAATAGATTCTTCACTGAAACAGTCCAGACCCTTGCCAATGCCCAGAATAATAGTACTACCCACCCCACACCAATAACTACCACAACCCACACCAATACACAAAACAATACCCCCAGTTTTCAACTTCATCCAGTGTCCATCAAGGCAATTTCTAAACTCCTTAAGAAATTTAAACCAACCACTCTAGCAGCTGATAAGCTACCAACAGACTTCATTCAAATATCAGCTGAAACTATAGCTATCCAGTCTCTATTCTCATTAATAGATCTCTGTCAGAATGCAAAGTACTAGCCTCTTGGAAAACCTCCCATATAATTCCACTGAACAAAGGATGTAACTCCTTAGAACTTACCAACTATCGCCCTATAGCTATCTTACCACCATTATCAAAAATATTAGAAAGAGTAGTTCATACTCAATGTATGCAATACCTCCAGAATAACAGCCTACTCTCCATATCTCAGCATGGCTTTAGATCTTCCCACAGCACCACAACAGCATTATTATCATTTACCAACATAGTTAACCATCACAGAAACAAGGATCTATTTACTTCTTCCATATTCTTAAACTTATCAAAAGCCTTTGACATGGTTAACCACAGCATGCTTCTTGCAACTCTATCTACCCTAAATTTAAGTTCCTCCTCTGTATCATGGTTTAACAGCTATAAATATAAGTCCCTCCTATGTATCACGGTTTAACAGCTATTTGTCAGATCGACAGCAAGCTATCCTATAGCAAGACCAATTATCCCCCCTGCTACCAGTAACTATAGGTGTCCCTCAAGGGTCTATCCTCGGCCCTCTGTTGTTTTCCCTATTTACTAATCAGATATCTTCATCCTTGTCATCTGCCTCAGTAGTACAATATGCTGATGATACCACCCGTATATGTGCCGTCCCCACCCTAAGTGAACTACAAACTCTAACCCAAAACACCTTCACCCTAGCCGAAACCTAGTTTACTAACATCAAACTTCTTCATAACCCCCCAAAAAAACAAACGAATTCTCTTTGGCCCAGGTAGATCTCCTCCCCTGAGCAGCAACTTCATCATCAACTTCAAAGAAAACATTCAAATTAGTCCAACCACACATGCCAAACTGCTAGGCATAGAGATAGACAATAACCTAAAATTTAACATCCACATAGCACAAACCATCAAGAAAGTTAATAAAAAGCTAGGCCTCCTCTACAGGAACAAACAGTTTATGACTAAACATACCAAAGTCACCATCGCTAGGACTCATCTCCTATCCACCCTCCTCTATGCCTCTCCCATCTTAATTAACCTACGCCAAACCGAACTGAATAAAATGGAATCTTGCTATAAAAAGATTGCCAAGTTTGCATCTGATGCTTCTTACAGGTCCCACCACTGTCTATCCCTAAAACAGCTTAACTGACTCGAGTTGCCTCATATACTCATGCTCTATCAACTCTCTATAGCTCACAAGCTCTACTACCTCCCAGAGTTAACCTCAGCACTTCAGCATTTAATACAGCCCCACATTCCAACTAGAGCCCTATGATCTAACAGCCAGAACCTAATAACTGTCATCCAACATAAAAACAACTCTGGTAAATCACTCTTTGCCAGCACCATTGCCAAAACATGGAACACACTAACAATCTATATAACTTCAAGCACCTCCTTCAATCATTTCAAAAAACTCCTTAAACCCACTACTTAACTAACTGGATATGATCATGTTACACTCCAGGTTAAATCTAATTGTGTTACATGTTTAGATAAGTATAAACAAATTTGCCCTAAAAAGCTTGCAAACCCAGATACTGGTAAAAAAAACAATAAAAAAAATAAAACTTTATTTTTTTTTAGTTTTTGACTATGTACCTGAATGACTGTCTACTGTACTAACTAAAACTGGTAACTTCTAACCTATTATGTATTAAAATCAATTGTATGTTCTATATTTTGTTCTCTCATGTACTGCATTCTATTGTACTGTAGAGCTTTTCTCCCCGGGCCTCCGCTGAAAATGGACCTGTATCCAGTCGGACTTTCCCGGTAAACAAATGTAAATAAATAAATAAAATAAATTATACAGTCTGACCTTGTAATCCTGAGATGCATGCATGACAAATAGTTAGTGTACTGTGCATTAATCCTTTGAAATAATACAATCTGGAAAGCAAAGGTTAACACACAACAATGCTGCATGGGACACACTGTGATACGTTACACATGACTATTCAGGGTTCAGAGCTTAGTGCAGTATATATTTCATGTTTTATGTATATCTTGTTTTACAGCTCCACAATCTACAGTTTTTCTTAATACCTGATTCTCAGAACAACCTCAGTTAATGCATGCAGTCAAAGCCATATTTGCTGTGGTGAGCCTGTATACATTCTATTTTTACAGCAAGATACCAGAGTAAACACAACAGTTTATGGTATAGATCTTTATTACAGTGATATGACACAATGCTTTAGTATTACATATCCTGTAGATCAATATTAGTTAGACAAACTTTATTTATTCGGTTAACACTGTAACAGTATACCTACTGGCAATAAACAATGTACTCCGTCTTAGTTATTTGCACTATATACTGCAAGATAGATTTCTACTCACCAGCCTGTTGGTGCAGCCTTAACAATCTGTCAGCATGGGCTTCAGTGTTGCTAGCCCTCTCTGCTGCAGCTGTAGGGGAGGGAAACAAACATTGTACATACCCGTCTATCACATACTCAGGCTAGAATTTGATACAAACTACTTGATACTGATACTTACACACTACTGAAGCATTCTGTGACAATGCATCTTGAATCAACTGGGCCAGGAGTACCTCCTTCCTCTACTTTAGGTCAGCATAATGATGCTGTACCTTCTCACCAGCTCGGGTGATGGCAGTAGCACTTGTGAAATCACACGCGAGAAGGTCCTAGGCCTCTGTTTTGTATTGTGAGCCCTGGTACTGGCCCTGCAACAGTCTCTCATCATGGTTTCCTACAAGGAGACCAGCCAGGACCCTGGACTCCTGAATGCCCCAGTACTGTACCTGAAAGCATGCTCATTCACCAATGCCAAACATAGTACCTGCACATATAAATTACAACAGGTTCTGGCTATATTCCCACCTGTGTGGTTTAAATAAGGCCATATTCCCACCCTTTGACATCATTTGACAATTTTGAAACTGTTGAGCCTAGCTTAGTGGTGCGCAAACCCGCTAAGCAGTGTTGAGCACTGCTTAAAGGGGTAAAGTTGAGCAGTACTTAGCAGTGCACAAATCTGGATACCTGAGCAGACTCAAGCTTAGAATTTCAGTCTAAGCAATATTTACACTAGCTAAGCAGAGCTCAGCACTGCTAAGCACTGGTCAGTTTTCCTTTTTAAAAAATAACAGGTTGTAAATTATTTAATCATTACTGATATATTATTAAGTGTATATGATTTACTTTACATGACATTCTCCTGTATGCTTTCATTACATTACATTGGGATGTGATTATACTGTATGGGACACTTGTGTATACCTGGGTGATTTCACATGTTATATGGCCTCAGACTTCCATTTTGTACCAGCTATACTAACCTGGATAACAAATATCACTTACTACATAACTTAACATAGCAAAATTAATTTTAACAATGCTTTCCCATGTAAAAAGAAAGTGATCGCCTTGGTACTTAAACCATGAATGCCTGCCTGCAAATCCAGGACTCTAACCACTACGCTATCTCACCATTAGGATTTTAGCTGTACATTTTTATTTAGCTCCTATGGGATGTTTAAGCAATGCTGAGCAGAGGGCTGTAACACTCAAACCCACTCAGCTATGCTTAAACATACCTCAGAATGGAAAAAAAGGAAATTAATAAAATCACTTTATTTACATGTATCAATACTCCTTGTACGTCACAGTAAGAGCAATTGTAAGGGGGGAAATAGTGATATATTTTAAATATTGCTTTCACAAATTTAGAAAGTTGATAAAATAATGTATTAGCATGACTTTTCCAAAGGATGTGGAGTCTTCAACTCAAACGTTTGTCATTATTTAATGGCTCCAGTCCTCTGCTATTTGCCAGATAGGGACAGATATTTGGGGGAGCACACCAAAAAATATGAGGCAGACATCTGGACATTCTGCGAAAACCTGTACAGTTGAGAGAAGTGGTCTTACGGCACTTTCACAATGCAGAGGGTGTGTGAGAGTACCTGTCACACACGCCCTGCATTTATGATCTTCTGTCTATTACACTGTCTGTGGACACTGTTTTAATATGTATATTTGCTTTCAGTGTCCATGGACACTGAAAGCATTATAAAGTGTCATACGGCACTTTCACAGTGCAGGGGGGTGTGACTGTACCTGTCACACATGACCTGCATTGCTTCCTATCTACATAGCTGCTTTCAGTGTTTGTGGAAACTGACAGCACTTAGTAAGTGCCGTATGGCACTTTTACAATGCAGGGGGTGTGTGAGAGGTATCACACAACCCCTGCATTTACTTCATGATCTCCTTTCTATTTCTGTGTCTGCAGATACTGTTTTACTATTTATATTTGATTTCAGTGTCCACAGACACTGAAAAGCATTTAAAATGTGCTGTACGGCACTTTAAGAGTGCAGAGGGTGTGTTAGATGTGCTGGTATGCCCCCTGCACTCAGTAGTGTTTATGTCCACTTAGCCTTAGGAGTAGCATGCTTTCATGAATATTCAAGGTGTGCTGCTATTAAAATTATGCAAAAACAGATATGGTTCTAACCAAAGGATTCAATAAACTCCATGCAGGAATAGTGCTATTCCTGCACTGAGTTTATTGAGTCCTAGGGCTAGAGCACTATAGAAGAAGGCAAAGTATGGCAGCATTTTAGAGAACTATGAGACAAAGCATAGTGTGATCAGCATGGTGTTCTGCAGGAGCAGAGCCAGTTGTAGGTTAGGCGTTCCCTGTGGATTACTTTAAATTTAGATGTGTTATTATTTAGTACATGCTGAGGGATGGGAATTCCAGGACTTCGATATTTAATTGAAAAACAGAGAATCCCCAAACTATTGTTGGACTTAATGACTTTTAGTAGAAGTTTGTCAGAGAACTTAAGGGTTCTGTAGTTGTAGTATGGTGTCACTAAGTCTTGAGTACAGGACAATTATCAGGTTGGTGAATGGTGGAGTGTGCAATAGTTAGTTCGTTGAAGGATAGAAGATTGAGTAGTTTGATCCATTATAGTTGGTGAATCTCAGAGCAATGGTGTCATCTGTAACAGGACTCTAATTTGTTTAAGTCTGCTTTTCTGAGGTGTGTGAAAATGGAAGAGGCATATAGAAGGGTGTAGAGTAGTTGTGTCCTGGCTATGGTGGTGTTGGCTAGGAATGGCTTGACTCTGTAAAGTGAGCCAAGTTTAATGTGGACCTTTTTGATGGTTAAAGGTTTGTCAAATATTAGACAGTTGTCAATTGTGACCCCAAACAGTTTGGTGTGATTGACAGGTTCAATTTTTGTTTTATTGGAAGAATAGATGATGAAGGTGGGAAAGGTGATCAGGTTTATTGAATTTTGGGAGAGCAATAGCTTTGTTTTATTTGGACTGAGTATAAGTTATTTGTCAGAAAGGTAGTTTTCTTTGTCTTAGGGTGATTGTTGGGTTATTTCTAAGAGTTCTGGTAGGGAGGGAGCTGAACGTATGAGGGAGGAGTGGTCTGCATATTGAATTATGGTTACTAGTGGGTGGCTGTGCAGAGTTTACTAGTAAAGATGGTGAAGACCAATAGAACCAAGAATTAAGACTTGTGGCACACCCACTGAGAGGGTTGATAAGCTACATAGCTCATTTTTCTACTTAAATGCTTGTTGGTTGTCAGATAAGTAGCTGTGAAACCAGGAGAGAGCTGGTTGGTTGAAATTTAGTGAAGTTAGTTCACTGAGTAGTTTGTGGTGGGATACAAGGTAGAATGCCTTAGACATATCAAGAAAAATGGTTGAGACGAGTTGCCCATTTTTTCTGAGCTGGCTGATTTTATTAGTAAAACTTAAAAGAGAGGTGTGGTACTGTGTTTGGATCTTACCCATGTTGGGAATTGCATAGGAGGTTATTACTTAGTAGATAGTCAAGAAGTTGCATGTATACATTTCTCAAGAATCTTGGCTAGGGGAAGAAGTACAGCACTTGGCCTGTAGTTTGAGAAATCTGTTGAGGAGCCAGTTTTGTGGAGTGGGATGGTATTAGAAGTTTTTCAGAGCTTAGGGATATATTGCTCATAACTAGAATGGTTGATTAGGAGAGACAAGAGGGTAAGAGATGGTGTCTGCTGCTAATATGAAAAATTCATTAGGGAGTAGGTCAGCAGTGAGAGATGTTGACGTTAGTTTGTAAATATGTTTTTAATGGTGGTAGATTGTATTGGTTTGATTGAGAAAGAACTGAGGTTTGCTTCTGATCCTGTAGGAGCAGATAGTGAGTATTGCTGTCATTTTTTACTAGGGATAGTATGGAGTCGATGACGTTTTAGTTAAAATGGGAGGCAAGGCTATCTGTGGCAGTTATTGTGGTTGTGAGCTGGAGTTGTGTACTGTCCAGGTTTTAGGAGTAATTTAATGGCTCCCAAAAATTTATGGGGATTGTTCTGGTGCTTTTGTTGGATTGTGGTTGGATTGTGGTATAGCATTTTGTCATTCTTGATTTGTTTTTTAGCTAAGTTTCTTATTTGTCGATAGACAATAAGGGAAGTTTGGTTTTTGGTTTCTCGGTATTGGGAACAGGCTCTGTATTTCTGTTTGAGGAGCTATTTGGTGTCCTTAGTAAGCCATGGGATATGTTTTGATTTAACATGGATCTTTCTAAGGGGTGCTAGACTGTTTAGAAAACCAAGGAATTTATTATTGAAGTATTGAACTGCAGAATCTAAGTGGACATGTTTTAGTGGGGTCCAATCACTTTGTTGGAGGGATTTAAAGATTTCAGAGGAGAAATTTCTTTTGTTGTGGATATGTTTATTTACGATGGTTTTGAAAAGCATATGTGGTGACTAAGTAGATAGGTGGGTAGATGATCACTGAGGCTGTCTGGGAGGCAGCAGGACTGGTGACAGAGGGAGGGCCTATTTGTTAGAGTCCAGTCTCTAACTGATTGTTAATTCTGGTTAAGGATTGTATTATTTTATTGAAACCATACAGGTTAATAAAGTTGAAGGGGTCTGAAGAGCAGGTGGATCAATCCATATTAAATTCTCCCATTATTATGATTATCTGATTAAAAGTTAAGGCCAACAAAGAAGGTTTTCAATTATTGGTGTGCTGTTTTCTGGGGGATGCAAATTTCTATGTTTATAATGTGTTTATTAGAGTTAAGTTGGAGGTGGGAGATTAGTATTTCTGTATTCATGAGGTCCGGGGGGTTATAATCTAGACATTTCAGCTTATGGGTATATTTGTATATTATGGCGATGCTGCCACCACACTTATGTGTCCTGTCAAGTCTGTGTATATTGTAGCCTTGGGTTAGGATTTTATTATCATTTATGTGGGGTTTTAGCCAAGTTTCTGTTGACTGTTATTTTTGCAGAGTATAGGGAGAGGGCTGCATGACATTCATGAATTTTATTTAAGATACACCTTAGACTCATGTTTATGATTAGAATGTCAGAGCTATTATGTGGTAGCTTAGTGATGTTAAGAGAGAAAATATTGTTGGGTGGATGGGGTTTGTTGTTGGGGTTGAGTGCCTAGATTTGGATGTATGTATCCACTTAGTTTAAGTTGAGTTAATTTAAACATAAATATGTGTGAGAATCTGGGTATTAGTCTAGCATATTTACAGAGTAAATATAGTGCTACCTGTGAGTAAGAGTATCTAAATAAAATGAGGTCTGTACTGGAGGCATTGTAGAGGTCTGGTGATATGACAAGGTTTGTGAAGGTAGTATTGGGTGGGGTGATGTCTGGGTTGGTGGAAGAGTAGGTATTTGTGATATGCTGAGTATATTAAGAAGTAGAAAGGTAAACTGCAATGAGTAAGCTAAGGAGGGATGTGTGTAAGAGTAACATTATTACTGGAGATTAGTGTAGAGTTATGAGGTGTCTGAGTGAGAGGGATGGGCTGAGTTACAGAAGATTAGATCCTATAGGGATGGGTTTAAAGAATATCGCTGTTGTAGTATATGACCGTTGGTGATTAATTGGTTTGAATGTGGTCATAGGATAAGTAGTTAAGGGGGGTTGTTCACTGTCTAATTATAAATGTAGGGATAGTAGAGATGGGTGGGATTTGGGGGTAGGGAAGGAGATCAGAGTGAGGTCGAGTGGAGCAAGGGCAAATGGAGTGGGCTGAGCCACGGCAGAAAAAGAACTTCAAAAAACAATCTGTTTACAGGTACTTCTTTGACTTTTTCTGATTCCAGTTGTTTAATGGCAGTAGTCTTACTTCACCAGTTAGATGGCCTGCTATTAGGCACCCTGGTGTACTGTGAAAATACCCAATAGGTATTAATAAATGGTGCTGCATGGCACATGCCAGTTATCTTCCAGTGATTGGATTATATGACATCAGTGTATCAGTGCCATTTTCAAATAATGATTTTGATACATTTGCAGATCAGATCATTGCTACCTGTGGGCAACCTGCAAACTGAATGGGACCTCTATGAGCATTTTTCTGCATTTGCATATATCATACATTTTCCATTGGATGATCAAGATGACTACTTTTAGGAGGCTGAGATGTGTCCATGCACCTAACTGAACTGAAAAGACTACCCAGATGCTGACCATGTACGATGTTGGAGTGGAGCATCGGATGAGAGCCAGACAAAGGAACTTCATGATGGCAGACATATGGAACTTGATTGCAAGGGAGCACTGAAGATGTACAAGGTTCTACCACACTGGATTGCAGCTTCACCACCGCTTTGATGACCTGCATCAGAGTAATGCACAGTAGCTTCAAAGGAAGGTTGCCAAGGTGTAGAGACAGCCCATGGATCCCTACAGTAAATGTGACTATCGTACATATACTTGAGCATTCCTACAAAATTTGGAGATATATCTGTGTCCCTAGATGTTTGTAATAACCATTAACTAGTTGTTTTGACAATTACCTCATTGGAAAATTAAGTTGACAGGGTTACTGCTTTGCGTATAAGCATGGGTTTGATTCATGTGCTGTTAATAATTTCCTTGCTAGTGTTTAAATTTAAATAATTATGAACCTTTGCAGGTGTACATATGCTTTACAACATATAATTGCATAACTTCAGACATCTGCTGTCATCATGCATCACTGACACTTATAGCACTTAGGACACTGATGAGTAAGCATTTCATAGGTTTCCATTTATAGGACCACAGTATAACCTACTGCAGCTTTATATGTCTGAATAAAAACTTTCCATAACTTCTTTAATTGATTCCTGCTAATAAATAAAACTTTTTAATACAGTCATGTTTATTTAAGTCAAAAGGAATGCCTGTTCAGCTGCTTACACATATGCATTCAGTGATGGGTTTGCAGCTATTTCTTTGCAATAAAATGTCCAATAAGTGTTTGAAGTTTCCATTTTCATCTGTTCTCCACAGAAATTCAAATAAACACCAGCAGTACCTGTTTGTTAAGATGAAACACTTGTTGCCTGTTAGCTTGGCCTGTATGAAAATTGCCTAGTATGCCTACGTTTTGGCATGCTGTGGATATCTGGAATTGTTTTCTTGGTTTACTTCACCCATAGCATTTCTTTAAAGAAGTAGATCCACTTATTATTATTAATGCTTATATACATCAGACATTTTCCATGGGAGGATTGAGATGGTTACTTCAAGGAGGCTGAGATGTGTACGTACACCCATCTGGATCAAGGGGGAGACCATCTAGATGCTGATACTTTTTTTTTCTGTTTTATGAAATGAAATGCATGTTTACAAATAACTAGGGTATTCATTGAATTCCTATGATTATGCCCTTAATCTATAATGCTCTGATGACGTCAGCTCTTCAACTGCAGTTTAGTGACTCATTACTGGTTTGTTTAAAAAGAATATGTGCTGGCTGTTAGCTCATCCTATAAGGAAACCTGCCAGCTTGTCCACATTTCAGCCTGCTGTGGCTTCCAATGCACATAGGGAAACCATATCTGAAATTGTTCTCTTGGATTACTTCAACCATTGCATTTCTTTAGAGAAACATATTCCACTTATTGATATTGCCTTTTGCTTGTGCATGGTTATGAATAACTTGATTATTTGTTGAATCCTATGAATATAGTCGTAATCTATAAATGTCTGTTAACAGCATCTCTTTAAGCACATGGTTACTAAAGCTTGCTATAGATTGTTATATATCTGACAAATATTTTGGCAATATGGTGTTATTTTTAAAAGTGGTATCAAGTTCTGTTTTATCATTAAATATTACATTCAACTTAAGAACATCATCCTTATCTTTGAGGGAAGATATATGGATTTACTTAGTGATGTGCACTTTGACAAGGAATATCACGGGCCATACATATACCTTACTGTGTCTCTTATGTTCAGCAATTTGTATGTTTCTGTTAACAGAAGTTCTATGATTCATGACTCTGTCCCACTGTCTGAGGAATTAACGTTTTCCATCACTGTTAATGTTTCTGACCACAGTGCTGCCATGAATTAAGTTTTAGCTCTTTACCTACATGACCAGCACATGTTCACTCTTTAAAATCCTAAGCCAGGATAAATTTTAGTAGACCATCCCCAATCTAGGTTATGTCATAAAACCAAACATTTTCACTGCATTCATAATATGCACTCTCAGCTAGCATGGGTTAGTTAGGCAGGTAGATGACAGGGTTAGAGTATGGATATACTTTATAGCTGCAGGTTTGAATCTCATGTCCTTCACAAATGTTAAAATCTATCTATAACACTGAAGAATGAGTATGGTGATGTTCTTCAGACATAAATTGTTTAGAAACTGTTCTAAGAAATGTATATCACTGTTGTTAGAGGAATACATCATTCATAAATTAAAAAATTACAAATCACGATCATGGACCACAAAGGAGCTCACCAAATTTATTATGAACTTAGCGCTTTGGCACCAGGCCTTCAAAGAGTACATCATTCACAGTTGCTCTTTTATTTTTTCAGGCTATAAATACTGGACCAGGAATCACAGTTTGTGCATTGAGTGGATGCACAGTCTTGAGGAGCAGTGGAGGAAGAGAGGTATGTTAAATACTTTTTCTGTTTTATGAAATGAAATACATCTAATCCTTGTTATTACAGTTCTGTATTTTTACAGTAACATGCATATTGCTTAGAATGCAGGAATATCCTTCATGCACCTGTAAGGTAAGTGAAATTATCACACTATAACTGTGCTTAAAACTGTGATTTAAATGCTAAAATGTTGAAATATCATGTAGCATTAACCCATTTTTCAGCACACAACAGCCTAAATTACAGTTTGGCTGGTATATCTGTCACACATATTTTGAATGGATCTTCTACATACAAGTCTTAGTGCTATGATTGCAGCTTATATTATATGGCTTGGCACATTTTTATTTGTCTCTTTTTTTCCTGTGACTGATCTGCTGTGCATAGCCTACTTATTTATAGAGTGAATGGATGTCTGTTGTGTTAGTGTTTCCACTGTTGTTTGCAGACTGTGTCACATACCCTTCACTTCAACATTAGTATTGCATTTGCCTACAATACCTTGGGTGTTTTTGTTAAAGCAGAGTTATAGGCAGGTTTTGCTGACACTTGTGCAGATAAACATTTCTTTGTAACAGTTCATACTCACCAGGCATCATCAGGATGTTTTCATTTTGCAGGCTACTGCTTGGTACTAATTGTATGTATGCAATGCTTAACAACATATATTACATTCCCATATGTTACAGGCTGTGGTGATTGAACATATGCAATATTTGTTACTGTTGTATTCATTTTATTGATGTAGGTTTGGACAATTATTATGCTGCCTGGCTCAGATGTTTGATGTATGGCTTGCCTAGTTTCAATAATATTGTCATATCACTTTCTCCTCATTTTAACAATGACACATGGCAGCTTTTTATATGAATCATTACATAGAGACAGTACAATGTATACATTACTTCATTCATAGATTTTTGCAATGCTAATGACTCAGGTGGATGTTTTTAAGCCTATAGAAGTTTTTAGACAATAATAATGGCATCCTGTTTACAAATGGGACATTGAGGGGCAGGAATTTATAAGACACCTCTGTCCATCAGTCCCTATGTACAATAACAAATCATCATACACTGGTCTATGTTGTGCTTATATTGTATAATTTACAAAATCAGCTACCCATGGATTTTAAACCTAATCAAAGGAATTTCTGTCTCTCCATCATGTTCACTGTAAGTCACAGACAAAATTGTGGTCCTATGACCTTGTATTTCTGGTACTGTCTGACTTATGAATATGCAGGAGATTCATAACCAGGATGATTACTGATGCCATGTAATCCAGTCTTAATGTCATCCCTCAGAAATGTATATAAAAGTGGGTAGAGGGAAATGTGTTTAAGACCTTTGGAAAAGGGATGTTGTTTATGCCTTGTATTATTGCTTATTTAAACTCTGAGGTGGTTGTAGTTTTGCATATGCTAGGCTAGGTGCATACTGAAGGGTGCATTTTAATATGCAATTGTTCTGATAAATGCAGACTTCAGTGTAATAATGCCTCTTTGGACCTAGCTGCCATGCCTTTACTTGGGCAACATAAGAAGATTTCCTCACCACTGCAGCCACATGGTGGTCGAAGATAAGGCTACTGTCTACGTGCGTACAAAGATTCATGACTGTTATGTTGACATTTACAAGACATTTTTCTTTCAAAGTTCAGTATGTTAATGTGGCATGTGGCAGACATGTTTCCGTTCAAATATCAGGCTATGTTACATGTACATGATTTGATTGCCATGCTTCATGTTGGCCAACATTCAAATGTCAGGCTATGTTACATATACATGATTTGATTGCCATGCTTCATGTTGGCCAACATTCAAATGTTCAGGCTATGTTACATGTACATGATTTGATTGCCATGCTTCATGTTGGCCAACATTCAAATGTTCAGGCTATGTCCTGGTTTCCAGTGGTAAATTGTGTTATGCATGGCATTGCTTGGCCTTGTTTGCACTGCTCACATTGGTGAGGAATATATTAACCTTGACATATTCCGTTATTGCTCATGTACATAACTATAGATAAAGTGACACAGGGGATGTGTTATGTGCATTATGAGCCATTCACTGGCAGCAATTCTGTTGATTATAATTATGCTACTTGCTTATGCTGGCATCGTTTACAATTAAACAGTTTTAAGTAAGAGGTTTGATGTATGCTACTACACCTTCAGTCTCATATTTGCATTTTCAGAAGTCACAAGTATTTTATATTAATTAAATATGTTAGATGGCAGATATGTACATAAGTTTCATATTCAGTTCTGCTATGATCTTCATGGGAATTATCTGCTTGATACACATTTGCTTTTAATTTCTATTGTGTTTTGCAGTTCATCTTGACAGAGCATGGGACCTGTGGATGTTTGCCTATCAGACAATGATGAAGAGCACATGCCAATACACTGCCAGAGTCCTCAGATGATGATGGTGATGATGATGATGACGATGCTGTGGATGCCAAACCTGCACCTGCCCAACCCATCATGACTGCTGCACTTTGGAGGAGACAATGCCAGGACTGAAATAGACATGATTACTGGGAAGAGATCCAGGAGGTTGTAACAGATGTGTTCCAAACACAGATGAGAGACATGATGGGAAACTTCTTCTAAGATATGGCTTGGGATATGTGCGACTTGTTCAGGGAGATAGCCTGGGAGTTCATTTGTGAGGGTCAACCCCATCAGCCTTGTGCCTCCAATCTTTAAGGATTGTCTGTGTGCTCCAATTGTGTTATGCTGATTGCTATATAATTGATTAGACTGTGCATGCACTCATGCATGCATACCATATAGCTGACATACTTATGTGTTATTGTCATGTGACATGTAATTATGTTTCAATGAGTGCATGATAAATACTAACAAATTACATTTTCTGCCCACATTCAGCTCTCCATGTATTGAGCCAGTAAACCTGAAGCTAGTGCTGCAACATTTAGCCTGTAAACATGTGCTTTACTAAGTTCAAATGACACACAGCAGATGTTTTCCAACCCTACCACTGTTGTATGGCTTGAAATTGTGTATTGCCACATCATGTATGTGCAACAAAAGGACATGCCATTTCCCATGTGTTTTGCATGACAGTTGTCATGATGTCCCAGTGGCATGATGTTGTGTTGTGTGCCATATACTGGCAATGATGATGCCCTATGGGGTCATATACAGGTATGTAATAGCTATGAGAAATCCTATTTTTCTGACTGCATCAAACACAAAGGTAGCATCAATGTATACACATTGTTACAGATAATTTATTCTGTAGCAGTACATTACGCTGTGTTTGCTGTATCTTCCATTTCCATACTCATTACTTACTGGCATAAGCTCACATCTTTCACAAACAGTTGTACACATTAACTGATTTGCATGTGTGTGCACAAAGTCTGATCTTTAGTAATACACAACTGTACCTTTAACATGTAAGCATTCACTGACTTACTGCTAATGTTCTGCAATGATGCTAGTAGAGGTGTCCTCTGCTCAGTAATGAGCACTGTGTATGACATACACCTGTGGGTGTTTAATCAGTATTTACATGACAGTATATGTGTATGTGTTTGAAATTCTTAGTTAGCCTACCTATGCATATTGATGTTACATGATTGCACATTATTGTTTATGTGTGATTTACATGGCTATTTCTGGGGACATCAGAAATCATTCTGCCCTTGTGCCATAGGTGTTAATAGAGTAATGACTGCAGTGGCCTTTTTAACCTTAGCCATGCATCCTAAATCTCTGACAAGTTCTGGTACCCTTGATAAGTGGAAGCAGGGGTTTGGGAGATGAAACATTTATGGGCTGCCTGTGTCCACTAGAGACAGAGGTGCCAAACTAGGGATGAATTTCCTGTTCCCCATACAATTGTTCAAGTTATACTTGAATTGGGTTAGGGAGGAACTCTGCTTCACATGGATGGCTAGCCTGTTCCAGAGATAGGATAGCCTCCAGGATACATGCCTGTCTCTCCAACAGGTCCTATTTATATCACAGGCAAGGTTTAAGTCTTTAGAATGGGTAATTCTGGTGCTGTTTGTTTTGCTGATATGCAGCAGGTCCATTAGAGTGGGGTTTGACAATACCCTGTATGCCAGGCATAGATCTCCCCTCAACAGCCTGTAGGAGACAGAATACAGGGATAGGGCCTTGAGGCAGTCTGCGTAGGATGTTTTACTTATGCCCTGTATTCTTTTAGTGATGAACCTTTGTGGAAGTGCCATTTGATCAATATGACTGGTTAGGTACATAGCAAATGGGGCACTGTATACAATGATAGGTCTCATGAATGCCAAATACAGTGGAATAATGACTTCCTTGGACCAAGATGCCATATCTTTGTTTATAAGTTGTGCAACATAGAATGATCTCCTCACCACTTCAGGCACATTATGGTCAATGGCTAGATAACTGTCTATGTGGGTCCCCAAGTCCCTGACTTCTGTGTCAAATCTAAGGGGTGTGCAGTCAATAAGATAGTTACCAGGGGCGGATGACTTCCTGAAGGATACTATTATGCAATTCTTGGCATTTAGTTTTAGTCCATGGCCCTGACACCAGATTTTTGTCTGTGTCAGCCCTTCCATGAGAACATTTGTGTCGGTGTGGGATTCAGAGACAGCTCCTAATTTGCAATCATCTGCAAATTTAGTCAGACAGCAACCAATGATGTTGGTCTTGACTTCAGAGAAGTAAATGCCAAAAAGGAGTGGTCCAAGGACTGATCCCTAAAGGACTACACTTGTGACTGGCCTATTTGTAGAGGTGGACTCCCCAGTTTTAACTTCCTGGGTCCTGTCTGTGTGCCAGTTGGCTATCCACTGGGTGACATATGGGTTTGTACCTAACCTCTTGAGTTTGTCAACAATGCCTGAGAGGGGTATTATGTAAAATGTCTTGGCCATGTCAAGGTAGGCAGTGTGAACCATTTTGCCCTCATCCGTTGCTTTGATGACTTTCTCAAGAAGTTCACCAGGTTGAGTAGGCATGACCTGTCCTTGATGAAACCAAACTGGGCTGGGTCCAGTGTCTGGAGGTTTATGATATCATTACTGAATATTTCCATGGCTTTGACTTTGACACAAGTGAGAAGTTTTAGATGGCCCACCTTTGTGCAGAGAGATGACTGTTGTTGTTCTCCATTCATGAGGCACAAAGCCTGTTTTGAGGCTACAGTTAAATAGCAGTTCCAGAGGGTCTGATAGGTCATTTTCATGCTATTTAGAAGGCATCCTGGGATATTGTCTAGGCCCATTGATGTAGTGTTCTTGGCCTTAGTGAGAGCTTAAGAACCTGTTCCCTAGTGATTGCAGGGAGAGTTATATTTGATGGTATTTCCTGAGAGAAGGTTGAAGCGGGGGGTAAAGTTGGAGCAAAATTTGGTAGCCATTAGGTTTGTTATATTTTCTGGCTCAGTATAGGTGGCTCCATTTACAATTACCTTTGCACACAATTGTGTATTGCATTTGTGGTTGCAGACCTAGCTAAATAATGTTGTGTGTTTTTTCTTGGAATGGGAGGCCAAATTTGCCAAAATGTGGCTTTGGTAGAATTAATTTGTCATCTGTGTTGTTTGTTTAGTTGGACAAGAGTGCTTTTATCCTGCTGGGTGCTGCACCTCCTAATATTTGCCATGGTTTTCTTCCATCTGTTATACAGCCTACTGATGTTGCATTTCCCACCTGGGTGGCTTGTTTTTTGCGTTGGTTCTGTACTACCTCCTGATGGGTACAGCTACCTCTGTGCAGCTATTAACATGCTTGCATGGGGTTTCTTTGAACAGATCTGCATAGGCAGCAGTGTTCTTAGGGTTTATGGGGGCTTGCAAATTTGCCAGATTGTCACTTAATAGCAAGAAGGTAGCCTTAGAGTAGATCCTGAATAGTCCAGAGTTAGTTGTGTGTCTGGGATTTAATTTTACAACAAAGGAAACTATTTTGTTGTGTCTCCTTACCAGAGAAGACATTACACTAGGGGTATGCAGCATTCTCACATAATAGTGAGGACCAGATCCAGTATAGTTGCACCCTTGATTGGTGTATTGACAATGTGGTCCAGGGAGTTTGTATTAACAAAACCCAGGAATATCTGTGTCTATACATTTTGTGTCATATACGATTCTCAGTTAATAGTGGGGTAATTAAAGTCACCCATGAATATATTATTGGGTTGGTTGGTGAGTATTTCCAATAGGTTAAATAGATGATATGGGTTTTATGGGTCATAGAGGGGGTACCTATAGCTTGCTAGGAAGTGGTATTGGATTTTGCCTCTGGTAGTTTAAACAGGGAGTAGCTCAAGTGCATCGTCCTATTTGATCATCCTTGAGGTATATTTATTTTTGATATAAAGCCAAAAGAAGAGGAACTTGTGTTGCACCAGTCAAACCATTATTTTATTTATTTTTATTTTTATTTTACATTTGTTGACTGGGCTAGTCTAACTGGATATATGTCCATTTTCAGTAGAGGCCCGGGGAGATAAGCTCCATGACACACAGATAATATAATTGCAAAACAATATAAAATAACTTCAGTTGTGTATACAAGGACAAATCTGGATAATACAGAAAATAATACAGAGAGGACAGAAGTCAATACAATCTAAAATGCATTCAGTACAATGTAAAATTCAAAATAACAAGTAGGTACATTACTTAATGTAGAAAAAAAAGGAGGCATACAGGCTAATTCCATATACAAGTAGAGTACAATAAAAGAGGCAGATTAATGTTCAGTAATAGTAAAAAATGAGTTTAGTAATTCTTTTTTTATTATATATATTTTTTTTGTTTAATCCCAGTCCAGGTTAGGCAGAGTCCCTCATTGACTCTCTTCAAGAGGAATCTTGATGAGTGGATGGGAGATCGTAGGTTTACCCCGGGTATCACTTCTGTGTCACTGTTAGACAGAGGCACAGTATACTAACCTCGAAAAAGGGCATAGCAAAATAAATTTAAAATGGGTGGCGAAAGCCAAACACATTCTGGCTAGGCTTATAAATGCCCTAGGGCAGATAGCCTAGTATGAACCTATGAACCTATGAACAAATTAGCATCCAGAGAAAAGGTAAGGTATAGGATATGCTGACTGTATTTGGGTAGAGTAGAGAATTAGTCAGGTTTAGTACAGGGGCATGACCAGTGTGTTTTGAGGAAAAGTTTGTCTGTTTTTGAAGAGTGATACAGAGGAAAGTGAGGAAAGGTCACTGGGTAGGAGATTTCAGAATCTTCCCACAGTATTAGAGAAGAGAGAATCCCCAGCCCTGTTGTTAGATTTAGATGTGTTAACTAGAAGTTTCTGAGATGAACATAAGGACTTCCGATTATTATAGGGGGTGATGATGGTGGATAGAGTAGGAGTATTGGAAGGTTGATAAAGAGTCTTATGGGCAATGATTAGTTGGTGGTATTTGATCAGATTTTGTAGTTCCAACCATTGAAGCTGCTTTAAGTTAAAGCAGTGGTGAGTTCTAAATGGGTTACCAGTAGCAAATCTGGGTATGTTATTGTATGAGATTTCCAATTTATTGAGGTTATTCTTAGATAGATTAGTGAAATGGTTGAGGCATAGAGGAGTGTAGAGATTAGATGAGTGTGTGCAATAGTAGTCCTAGCTGTAGATGACAGGAAGGGTTTAATTCTGTAGAGAGAGCCAAGTTTTTTGTTGACAGATTTAATAGTGTTGTTGATGTGTATGTCAAAGGTAAGGTTGTTGTCAATGGTAATACCAAGTAGCTTGGTAGTTAGGTCAGGTGATATAATGGTACCATTAGTGGATGTAACAGCAAAATCTATGGGAGAGGACTTATGATTAGGACTGAAAAGGAGGAGTTTAGTTTTTTGGGGTTTAAGAGAAGGCAACGTTGAGTGAACCATTGTTCGACAGTGTTAAATACATTTTGGGTAAGGGAGTGAAGTTCAGAGGTGGTTGTGGCTGAGCATACAAGTGTGGAGTCATCTGCGTATTGTATGCAAGTAGCATGGGGAATTGCTAGATGAAGGTCGTTGATGAATATGGAGAAAAGGAGAGGTCCTAATATGGACCCCTGAGGTACACCAAGATTAACTGGTAGGTGGTGAGATAGAGTGTTGTGCCAGAGTACAGCCTGTTGTCTTTTATCTAAGTAGGATTGGAGCCATTTGATAGAGAGTGCATCTAAGGCTAGGGATTTGAGGATATCTATCAGAATTTGATGACTGACCATGTCAAATGCTTTGGACAGATCGATAAATAGTTCAAAGGAAAGCATATTACAGTTATGGTTTTTGTTAATACAATCTGTAAAGGAAAGGAGGGCAGTGGTAGTGCTATGGGAGGGTCTGAAACCATGTTGACAGTTAGAGAGCAAGTTATTATGGATTAGGTGGCCTAGCAATTGCCTATGGATGCATTTTTCCATGATCTTGGCCAAAGGAGAAAGAAGGGCTATGGGACAATAATTGGAGAATTCGGTGGAGTTTCCACCTTTGTGAAGGGGGATAATATGGGAGACTTTCCAGATGCTAGGGATGTGACCTTCGCTAATAGTTCTATTGATCAGAATAGAGATGGGGTAAGCAATTATTAATTATTAAAATGTAGTTGCACAAAAAATCCAAGTTGAAAGGTTGAGCGTTTTCGTCCTTAACAATGCTAGTACGTAAGACTTCTTCAGAACATCTTCTAACTAAAAATACATCCCTTATATATAATTAACAACCCCAATTAAATAGTTAAACAATTAATTCCATTATGTTGAACAAGCAAAATTTTTAAAAGAAAAAACAAGTACCTTACTCAAACAATTACTATAACATATTGCTGTTAAATTAAAAATTAGTAAAATTCATTATAAGAAACAGCCATAGTGTTTCATTTTTAATATACTTAAATGCTTGCACATTTATTTAAACCAGGTCTAATAGTAGCATTAAGTCATATTTGCCAATGCAGCTCACAAGCTTCTAAATGCTCAGGAATCATTCTGCCTTGTAAGTTAGGAACAAGTTGTTGTACAACTGGAAATGTAAAATAATTATTGTTATTTACTTGAATATGTCTACCTAAAGCATTTGTGTTTACACCCTTAGCTATATCCAATATATGTTCATAAATTCTACTTTTAAAGTTTTTAGATGTCTTCCTGGCATAAAAAGCAGGACACAGCATACACTTAGCAATGTAAACCACAATTTTAGATAAACAATTATACTGTGTGGATATTAATTTTGAACTTATTTAACAGAAATGTGTCCTTTTTTTCCAAAATGTATACACATTGTTTACATCTACCATATTTGTAGTTACCAGGGTTTGTGTGACTTTGACACTTGTTAACATGATACTGACTTTTTTTCTATAATTTCCTTAAAGCTGAGGTCACTTCTAAAAGTAAACCTTGGAGTGTGATGAAATATTCATAGACAGTCTTCATCTGAAATTAACAAAGGCCAATTTTTCTTTACAATAACACAAATAGCAGGTGCTTTCAAATTGTATGTAAAAGTAAAGGCAAAATAACCTTCACATTTCTTGGGGGGTATATTAACCTTTCCCCTTATCGAACTGCTGGTCAAAATAGGTGAATAGATATCCTCCTGTTTTTTACTTTGGGCATCACTTCTTAATTCAACCAAAGGTCTCTCAGGATATCACCTGGAACAAAACATTTGGAACACAAATTCAATTTAATTATCAAAATCCATACCCCTAGTTATCATCCTTGCTGCTCGGACAAGCTGCCCATTGACAACAGCTCTTTTTTGAAATTCAGGATGGCAACTGAAATATTCTAAATAGGAATTTAAAAATGTTGATTTTCTATAAATCTTAGAAGCTGACAAATGGGTATTGTGATCAATAAAAACTTCAAAATCTAAGTAGTGAATGACATCACAACTATAGTGGTAAGCGAATTTTAAAAAAAACCACAGCATTGTATATGTAGTGGAAAAATTCAAGCAAATTAATGTACCACGCCAAATGAAAAAAATGTCATCCAAAAATCTTGTGTAATTAGTAATGAACTTGAAATAATCACTGTTAAATACGCAGTTATTTTCCCAATATGACATGACCAGACTTGCAAAAGTGAGGGCACATGATGCCCCCATAGCCAACCCAACAGGTTGCCTAAAATATTGCCCATCGAAGAAAATATAGTTGTTGCTTAAAACAACTTCCATCAATGTAATCAAAATGTTAATCCTATGCCTCTCAAACTTCACAGAGATAAATATTTGCCTCTCTAACCAATCAAGGCCTATTTTCGTGGGGTATCAAACTAAAAAGGTTACACACATCCACAGTAAGAAAGTAGAAATGACTTGTAACTTCCACATTGTTTAACTTATATAAAAATTGCCAAGAATCCTTACATATACAGGGAAACACCTGGATGATAATCTAAAAATTTTGATATGAAAAATGTTTTTGACCTTTTAACATATACGATGGGTCTAAAGGGTGGATTGTTTAAGGTCTTGTGTATTTTGGGAATACTGAAAATATCACCTATAACTGGATGATCATTTTTCACATAACTATGTTCTTCATAAGTTAAATTACCCTGAAATAACATGTCATCTAATAACAAATCTATTTTTTGATTGGCTATATTTATTTCATTGCGTGATACCTCCTCATAAGTGCCATCTTGTAATAAATTATTAATGGCACACACATAATCCATTACATCCATCACAACCATGCCATTACCCTTATCCGGCTTCATCACTCGGATGTTCCTGTCCTTTGCTATGTCAGATAAAAGACATTTTTCAGAAGGTGTTAAATTGTTAAAATAATTCAAGGAATTGTCATTTACACATTCCCTAAAATCCAACTCACACACTTTGTCAAATACTTGCAACTTGTTATGCATAGGTGGTTTAAAAATACTAGAGTTATTTAAATAATTACTTTCAACATCATTATATGCACCAGAATTGTTAAACCATAATTTCAAATTCAGCTTATGCAAAAACAATTTAAAATCAACAATAATTGTGCAATATTTCCATTCTTAGCAGGTACAAATGAAAAACCTTTTGATAAAACATCTGCATGTGGACGAGTTATATTTTTACAAGAATAAGTATACACTTTAAAATCACCAACGTTGTTAAATATAATATCAGGAAGCCCATCAGACATCATAGTCAATGCATCACTTTCCAATGAGCGAATATTGTCCCTATTTAACAATACAAAAGTATCCAAGTCCAGGTTATTCTGTGGGGCATACCCCAAATTATATACATTTCCTTCACAGGAAGGTCCAGAATCTTCATCAACCAGAAAACCAGCAGATACTACTAGTTCATCACTAATGGTTGCAGCATAAGACTAAACAGAAAGCAAAGTAGAGCTCAAATCAGTCGCACCTTCATCAGAGCTTAAAGAATTACCTGGTGAACATGGCAAAATATTCATCACTTCTTGCGTTTGTTGTGCAACAAATTCCAGTTCTTGGGGCAATCCTCCTGCTGTATATACCTGTTCTGTTCATTGCTGTCTCAGTAAGCACTATTGTAGGGTCATTGAAAAGAAAAATGTGCTTGCTTTTCTGTGCCTCATTTTGTAATTGCTGTTAACGTCTCACCCCCGATTCACCTGGCTGGTGATGCTCATTAACCAACTGCTCTTCCGTCGTTGCATCATCTGAGTTTTCTCTACCATTATTGGTTGACCTTCTTTGACTTCCAGATGTTACAGCTAATCTGGGGTATGCCTTACAACTGGTGTATTCATCTAAGTCCCTTTTAAGTTTTTTGCATTTACGGGAAAAAATAGTACTTGTCTGCTTGAGTAAATGCCTGATCAAATTGTAGTTTTATACTGGAGAATAATATATCGTTCTTTATTAAATTAATATGTTCATCAAAATCAATTACAAGTTTGTCATGCTGGATTTTATTGTATTTCACCATCAGTCTTAATGAATCCAGACCTGCTGCATGAAACAACTGTTCAAGATCTTTTAGAAAGTCAGTATTGTCAGCAGCTCAGTTGGGTAATACCCACAATCAGAGCCCCTTAGGAACTTGACTTTAATTTAATTTTAAAATTGTTCTTGTTCAACATAAGATGGAATTAATTGTTTAATTATTTAATTGGGGTTGTCAATTATATATAAGGGAGGTATTTGTAGTTAGAAGATGTTCTGAAGAAGTCCTATCCACTAGCATTGTTATGGACGAAAGCGCTCAACCTTTCAACTTGGATTTTTTTGTGCAACTATGTTTTAATAATGGTTTTACTGCTGCAACACGAGTTCCTCTTTTTTTGGCTTTATAGTATACAACCTGGTTACCATGTCTAAGGGAGTTTTAGGTGGAGGAAGACAAGGTGTTTCAAGCCAGAGTACAACAGCCACTACTTCTAATGGTAAATTATCTACATTATTACAAAAGGTTGGTGCATAATTATCACACCATTCAGCACAGATGCAGAATTAATTTACTTCCCTTCATGGTACTTTACAAGAAAGTTTGGGGTTTCCTTTGAATCAAAACACACCTAATGTTACAGCTAAAAATGTTCCACCCACTACTTCAACAACTAGGGCAGAATGGAAATGGAACTCCTTCAATTTTAATACTGGAACTGTAATATCTACTGACATTTCTGGTGAATCCCTTACTTTAAAACAATAAGGGAAAGTGTTTGAGTCTACCCTTTTACACGATAGAAAATTACAGCTCGAGAATGGTTACTTGGAAAGAAACATTGAATTGCGTCAAGTCCCTAAGGGACTCAGATTATGGGTATTACCCAATGGATCTGCTGATAATAAATATTGACTTTCTGAAAGATATTGAACAGTTATTTCATGCAGCAGGTCTGGATTTATTAAGACTGATGGTGAAATAAAATAAAATCCAGCTTGACAAACTTGTAAATGATCTTGATGAACATATTAATTTAATAAAGAATGATTTATTATTCTCCAGTATAAAAATGCATTTTGATAAAGCATTTACTCAAGCAGACAATGTCTGCAGTACTATTTTTTCCCATAAATGCAAAAAACTTAAAAGGGACTTAGATGAATACACCAGTGATAAGGCCTACACCTGATTGGCTGTAACATCTGGCAGTTCAAGAAGGTCAACCAATAATGATAGAGAAAACTCGGATGATGTAACAATGGCAGAGTAGTTGGTTAATGAGCATCACCAGCCAGGTGAATTGGGAGTGAGACGTTAACAACAATTACAAAACAAGGCACAGAAAAGCAAAGTCATTTTTCTTTTCAATGACCCTACAACAGTGCATACTGAGACAACAATGAACAGAACAGTTATATACAGCATGGGGCTCACCCCAAGAGGTGGAATTTGTTGCACAACAACCGCAAGAAGCTGTGAATTTTTTCCCATGTTCACCAGGTAACTCTTTAAGTTCTAACTAAGGTGCAACTGATTTGAGCTCTACTTTGCTTTCTGTTTAGTCTTATGCTGCAACCATTAGTGATGAACTAGTAGTATCTGCTGGCTTTGTGGTTAATGAAGATTCTGGACCTTCCTGTGAAAGAAATGTAGACAATTGGGGTATGCCCGACAGAATAACACAAACTTGGACACTTTTGTATTATTAAATATGGACAATATTGGCTTGTTGGAAAGTGATGCATTGACTATGATGTCTGATGGGCTTCCTGATATTATATTTAACACAGTGGGTGATTTTAAAGTGTATAATTATTCTTGTAAATATATAACTCATCCACATGTAGATGATTTATCAAAAGTTTTTTTCATTTGTACCTGCTAGGAATGGAAATATTACACAATTATTGTTGATTTTAAATTGTATTTGCATAAATTGAGTTTGAAATTATGGTTTAACAATTTTGGTGCATCTAACTATGTTGAAAGTAATTCTTTAAATAAGTCTAGTATTTTTAATCTACCTATGCATAACACATTGCAAGTATTTGACAAAGTATGTGAGTTGGATTTTAGGGAGTGTTTAAATGACAATTCCTTGAATTATTTTAACAGTTTAACACCTTCTAAAAATGTCTTTTATATGACATAGCAAAGGACAGGAACATCCAAGTGATGAAGCCGGATAAGCGTAATGGCATGGTTGTGATGGCTGTAGTGGATTATGGGTGTGCCATTAATATTTTATTACAAGATGGCACTTATGAGGGCATATCACACAATGAAATAAAAATAGCCTATCAAAAAAATGATTTGTTATTAGATGACATGTTATTTCAGGGTAATTTAATGTATGACGAATATAGTGATGTGAAAAATCATCATCCAGTTATAGGGAATATTTTCGGTATTCCCAAAATACACAAGACCTTTAACAATCCACCCTTTAGACCTATCGTAGATGTTAAAAGGTTAAATACATTTTTCATATCAAAATTTTTAGATTATCATCTTAAGAAGGCACTCCAAGTGTTTCCCTAAATATATATATATATATATATATATATATATATATATATATATATATATATAAATATTCTTGGCAATTTTTATTTAATTTAAATAAAGTTGAAGTTACAAATCATTTCTACTTTGTTACTGTGGATGTGTGTAACATTTTTAGTGTGATACTCCATGAAATAGGCCTTGATTGGTTAGAGAGGCAAATATTTACCTCTATTAAGTTTGAAGGGCATAGGATTAACACTTTGCATTGATGGAAGCCGTTTTAAGTAAGAACTATATTTTCTTTGATGGGCAACATTTTAGGCAACATGTTGGGGTGGCTATGGGGGCATCATGTGCCCCCACTTTTGCAAATCTGGTCATGTCATATTGGGAAAATAACTATGTATTTAACGGTGATCATTTCAAGTTCATTACTAATTACACAAGATTTTTGGATGACATTTTTTTTCATTTGGCGTGCTACATTAATGTGCTTGAATTTTTCCACTACATAAACAATGCTGTGGGTTTTTTAAAATTCACTTATCACTATTGTTGTGATGTCATTCGCTACTTTGATGTTAAAGTTTTTATTTATCACAATACCCATTTGTTAGCTTGCAAGATTTATAGAAAATCAACATTTTAAAATTCGGATTGAGAATACTCCATTTGCCATCCTGAATTTCAAAAAAGAGCTGTTGTCACAGGGCAACTTATCAGAGCAGTGAGGATGGTAACTAGAGGTATAGATTTTGATAATGAAATTGAATTTATGTTGCAAATGTTTCTTTCCAGGGTATATCCTGACAGACTTTTGGTTGAATTAAGAAGTGAGGTTCAAAGTAAAAGACAGGAGGATATTTATTCACCTATTTTGACCAACAGTTCGATAAGGGGAAAGGTTAATATATCCCCCCAAGAAATGTGAAGGTTATTTTGCCTTTACTTTTACATACAATTTGAAAGTGCATGCTATTTGTGCTATTGTAAATAAAAAATTGCCTTTGTTAATTTCAGATGAAGACTGTCTATGAATATTTGGTCACCCTCCAAGGTTTACTTTTAGAAGGGACCTCAACTTTAAGGAAATTATAGAAAAAAGTCAGTGTAACGAGGGTCAGAGTCACAAAAACCCTGGTAACTACAAATGTGGTAGATGTAAGCAATGTGAATTCATTTTGGAAAGTAGGGACACATTTGTGTTAAATAAGTTCAAAATTAATATCCACTCCCATTATAATTGTTTAACATGGTTTACATTGCTAAGTGTATGCTGTGCCCTGCTTTTTATGTCAGGAAGACATCTAGAAACTTTAAAAGTAGAATTTATGAACATATATTGGATATAGCTAAGGGTACAAACACAAACACTTTAAGTAGACATATTCAAGTGAATAACAATAATGCTTTTATAGGTTCATAGGTTCATAGGTTTATACTAGGCTATCTGCCCAAGGGCATTTATAAGCCTAGCCCAGAGTTTTGTGGCTTTCGCCACCCCTTTAGTTTGGAGGATACTATGCCCATTATTTTGCTGTGCCTCTGTCAAGCAGTGACACTGAGATAATCCCTGAGGTATATCTGCGATCTCCCATCCATTGGTCAAGATTTCTCTTGAACAAAGCCAGTGAGGTGCTCTGCCTCACATGTACTGGGATTTTGTTCCACAGCATAGGGAGTCTCTGGGTGATGAATCTGTCCCTCCAGCACATCCTATTAATAACCGTGTCAAGGTTTAAGTCTCCCACCCTTGTAGTTCTGAGGGATCTAGATTTTTTGAGGTGAAGCATGTTCATCAATTCTGGGTTGGACATGGCCTTGTATGTCAGGCACAGGTCACCTCTGAGCAGACGGTAAGTGACTGAATAGAGCTGAAGTTCCTTCAGTCGGGCAGCATAGGACATATTTTTGAGACCCTTTATCCTTTTGGTGAGGAACTTTTGGGGCCTTTCCAGTTGCTGTAGGTGTCGTGTCAGATACATTCCGAATGGGGCATTGTACTCAATCATTGTTCTCATGAGTGATGAGTACAGGGGGACGATGACTTCCCTTGATCTGGATGTGAATCCCTTCGTGATCAGGTGGGCAATGTAGAAGGTTTTCCTAACTACTTTGGCAACGTGAGTGTCAAATGAAAGGTTACTGTCAACCTGGGTCCCCAGATCCCTGATAACCTCTTCTGTGCTTAGTGGGTTGCCGCCTATATGGTAGCTAGGGGTAACCTTGTTTTTCCCGAAGGGTATGACTATGCATTTTTTGGCGTTTAACTTTAGGCCATGGCTCTGGAACCAGTTATCCATTTCTATAAGGCCCTTCTGAAGGATATCTGTGTCAGATGTGTTCTCAACTATGGCACCCAGTTTGCAGTCATCTGCAAATTTTGTCAGCCATAATCCTCCTGTGTTTGCTTGTACTTTTGAAAAGTAGATGCCGAACAGGAGAGGGCCCAGGACTGAGCCCTGTGGGACACCACTTGTGACAGGCTTTGAGTCTGAAATGGCGCCAGCAACTCTGACCCTGTGGGTTCTGTCACTTAGCCAGTTTGCAACCCATCTTGTGACGTATGGGTTTACATTTAAGCTGATGAGTTTTTCAATGATACCTGAGTGGGGTATTGTGTCGAAAACATTTGCCATGTCGAGGTAGGCTGTGTGGACTGCCTTTCCCTCATCAATGGCCTTGGTGACTGTCTCGAAAAAGTCAACCAAGTTTAAAAGGCATGATCTGCATTTGACAAAGCCGAACTGGGTTGGATCCAAAGTCTGCAAGTCTCCTATGCTTTATTTATGAGTTCCTTTATGATCCTCTCCATAGCTTTGCAGATCAAGCTTGTCAAGCTGATGGGATGGTAATTTCCCGGGTCGGTGGAAGCACCGCCTTTGTGAAGTGGGACCACAGTTGCCGTACACCACTCCTTAGGCACATATCCTGAGGTGAGGCTAAGATTAAACAGCTGCCCTAACTGCGGGTTTAATTCCTCATTGAGTTCGTGGAGCACACATCCGGGGACACCATCTGGTCCCATGGATGCTGTGTTTTTTGCCTTGGAGAGAGCAGTTCTCACCTGAGCGTTAGAGATGTTTGGGGGGCTATAATTCTCTGGTATAGATATCTCACCTTTTGGGAGTTTGCACTGAACCTGTCAGCCAGTATGTTGGCAATGTCTGTAGGTTCAGTAATTTTTACATCATTTTGAACTAATTCTGAGCATATCTGGGAGTTTCCTCCCAGGTTTCTAACATAGCTAAAGAAGGCCTTATGATTGTCCTTTGAGTCCTCAGCGAATTTTTTCTCAAAATTTGCCTTGGATGATTTTATGAGAGATCTTAGTTTTTTACTTATAATGATCAAGGGTGTTTTCCCTTTTAAGGATTTTGCTCTATCTTGTAGTAGCTTCCTCCTTTTGTTGTAGAGCTTGTTTATGGCTGGGGTCCACCAGACTGGACGCTTGCCTTTGGTACAAAGAGTTTTTGTTTTGTTTGGGATTGCCTGATCCATGCAGTCCTGTAGGTGCTGGTAGAAGGCATTTGTAAGTGATTCAGTGGCTTGAGTAATGGTTTCCGCAGTCTCAGGGGCCTTAAAAGAGACCACACTAGTCTTTAGAAGTGTGAAGTTGGCTTTTGAGAAGTTCTTCACTGTGGTCTTTTTTATCTCAGGTGGGGGCGGGATGTGGACTTCCAATGAGATTAGTTTATGGTCTGATCTCACCAGTGAGGGGTATACTTCCGGTGTTGAACATTGTGACCCCATGTTCATGATGATGAGATCTAGTATGTTATCTCCTCTTGTGGGGATGGTGACTAGTTGTTCCATGGCATTTGAGTTTATGAACTCTAGGAACCTTTGGGCTAGAGTGTTGGGGCTTGAGTAGTGATCCCAGTCTATATTCGGGTAGTTGAAATCACCTAGTATGATGGTGTTTGGAGATACATTTATATCCTCCAGTGTTTTCAGGAAAGCTATGTGAGGTTCCTGAGATTGAGAGGGTGGCCTGTAACATGCTACAAATTGCAGAGCAGTCTTGCCTATGGTTAATTGCACCTGGATGGTTTCCGATGCATCGTGCGTTGCCACCAACCTTGAGGTGTGAGTGTCCTTGATGAATATAGACACCCCCCCTCCTTTCTTGGTGTTGTCCGGATTTTGGGGCCGGAACGCATGATATGAGGTAAAGCCTGATAGTGCTGGGGTGCTCTCGGGAGCCTTGAACCAGGTTTCAGTCACAGCACAGGCATCGATGTTCTCCATACTGAGAAGGGCCTCGAGTGCATGCATCTTGAGGTTGAGACTTCTGGCATTGAGCAGCATTACCCTTAGTTTTTTTCCTTTTTTGTGTTCTAGGGTGGTAGGTTGTACAACAACTTGTTCCTGACTTACAAGGCAGAAGCTTGTGAACTGCATTGGCAACTATGACTGAACACTACTAATAGACCTGGTATATTAAAAATTAAACACTGTGGCTGTTTCTTATAATGAATTTTAATCATTTTTAATTTAGCAGCAATATATTGTTTGAGTAAGGTACTTGTTTTTTTCTTTTAAAAAAATGTTGCTTGTTCAACATAAGATGGAATTAATTGTTTAATTATTTAATTGGAGTTGTTAATTATATATAAGGGAGGTATTTGTAGTTAGAAGGTATTCTGAAGAAGTCTTATGTATTAGCATTCTTACGGACAAAAGTGCTCAACCTTTCAACTTGGATTTTTTTGTGCAACTACTTTTTAATAAAGGTTTGACTGGTGCGACACATGTTCCTCTTCTTTTGGCTTTATAGTATATAACTTGGTCACCATGTCTAACGATATTTATTTTTGATGTAAATTGAGACACCTCCACTTTTAGTCCCTGTCTGTGTAGTAATTGGTCTAAATGTGTGGAAGGCATTATAACCTTGCAATGTTAGTGTGTTCTTTGCTGCTTTGAACCATGTCTCAGTCAACACACAGATGTCAGCATTCTCTAGGGTGAGGAGATCTTCTAGGGAGTGGAATTTTTTTGTTTAGACTCCTAGCACTGAACAGTAAATACCTTTAGATTTTTGTGGGTTTGATTTACTATGTTGGAAGTGTTTTCAGTTTTTCATTGCCTTTAAAAGGCACTATAGAAGATAATATTTTAGCTAATATTCAAAAGCTTAGAGGGGAGAGATGCAGACTGGCAAAGCAGTGTGGTCTGTTGACCATCCTTCCATGCTGACAAATTTTGCACCCCCTTAGAATGACATGAGACACTAAGCCAATTATTAAAGTCATTCATCTTTTGTTTTTATTGTTGCATGATCCTTGGTGAAGGTAAAATGCTGCTCCATGTTATGCTCATACCAGCGTGGGACACATATTCTGAGATCTCCATGACGTCTATCTTCATATAGTCTAGGGAGGTATATCTCAGGTCATTTACACCATGGTACCTGTTGTCCAATGACTTCAGTGCATGCATAATGTGGCGGATCCTCACCCCTGATTAGCAACTGACTGTGACTTTTACTCAGCCTGGTGAGAGGGACATGAATGTGTCTTACAACAGAGTCTCCAATGACCAGAATGTTTGATTGTGTGGTGGTTTGCTTTATGCACTTAAAAGTAGAGGCTCCATGAGATCTGACTGTATTTTTTGATGTGCATGTTGTTTTGAAAGAGTAAATTTGGGGCTGCTTTGGGTATTTGTTCTGTGCACTTCATCTAGGAGGTCTTTGGGGTTTAGGAAGGTTACATTTAAATGCCTCAGCATATGTGGTTCTATATGTCTACTTTGCATTGTGTGTGATGGGTGCAGCATGTGTACTACTGACAACCATACTGACATTAGAAGTACTTTTATGTGAGAGCTTTGCCTCAAGTGACATTATGTAAAGACATCTCTTACATGCCACATCAGTTTGTTAGAGAATTATCCAGTTGCCATTAAACATGAGTTAATTATTGCATTGCCTCAGGATGCCCATATCCAATCAGCTGGTAACGGAGATAGTGGGAAAGTTCATATCCATGGCAACAGACACTTTTTATTGATTTGACAGTTAGAGTAAGAATATAAAGCAATGTTAGGAGTATCCGGTTTGCAATTCTGGGGACAGTCATTGCAAACTAGTTGTTCTGTGTGCATTTGCCATTTACTTAAATGTATTTTGGGTTGGATTCTGCAGCACCCTATGTGCTGTACACATGCATTTGCAGTGTGTCAACTAACTTTGTCCTGCTTTTTCCTGATGTGAGCCCAGTTTGGCCACCTCTCTTACATCTTCATAATTTCATATTACATTTTGAAGATGTTTCCCTTTGTTGCAATTATTGACAGTTGCCATGTTGACATGACATGGTGAACATGTGTGAAACATCTGGCCATTTTACAGATGTAGGACATATGCACACAAGTTGTTGGCTACTACATGCAATACATCTTTGTTCTCATTACACCTGTATGCTCACCAGTGTGAGTTGTTGAAATCCATGTGTACAACCCAACACATTTTTAAGCTGTAGTGTTATATTTTTGTACATATTGTACGTATGCATGTGTATTGACCTTGTTTTCATGTACAATTTATTTAGGCTACTGACAGTCAAACATATACACCTGCACTTGTGTGTTGCCTTTGACATGGCATATGTATAAGACATTTATGTATTCCATGACACATTTGTTTGAGTTATGTACACCTACTTGTGTATTTAGCAGCCAGTTGCTGCTTTGCTGTGGCACTGCTGTTCAGCACTGTGCTTGTTTTATTGTCTTTCATGTACATAAGCATAAGTTCAGTTCTGTTCTTTGCTGGACATATCTAGCATTGTTAAACCTTCATGTAATATAGCTTGGCTTGCACTTGCACTGCTGACATACTACTTGGATATGTGGTTATTTATCCAATTTGTACTGTGATCCTTTTTTATTAACCTTCCACACACATTTACCATTGGTCATACGCATCCCAGTTTGATTGCCACACAATATGCAACATGTCATAACATGATAGTGCATAGGTAGAATATATTTTTCTGCATTTCACCATGGCTGGTATGCATCCCCACCCTGGTTGATAACTTTGCATTGCCCATGCTGTGCAGTGTGTCATCTGTGTAACTCACCTGTCTGCACTGTTTTTTCCAGCCTTTGTCTGTCATGAGTTGTAATATTTGCTCTGTGGGTATACCTGCTGTGAAGGTCTTCTCCTGCTCCTCTTTCCCTATGTGTACATTTTCTTCTATTCTTAAAAAATGGGGCCTATTCCCATAAAATAATGCCCATGTCCCTCTGACTTTCCCTCAGATATTCCTATCCCAGCATCTCTGTTGTGTGTCCCTCTTCTTCATCTATATCCCACATCTTATTTTCTATATCCCACTTTCCTTGGGTGCGTGCATTACTTATGTTCCCCCACACAAACCCTGAACCCATTGTATACAGAGCGGTTACATATTAAAAACACAAAAATCTAAAACGCGAATGTATGTACATCGACAAATAAAGGTCGATGTACATACAAAGCGAAACACGTAAATGGCAAAAATCAAAACGTTGAACGTGTTTCCTAGACAGCAGCGTGTTGGTGGGGATAAGGAAATATACCCTTTTCCCCACTGTAGTGCAGTCTCGGAGTTGATATATTTAAGAAGGGGGGTGTGGGGGATGCAGGGGGGCTTGCCCCCCTGCATAACTGCGTTAATGTATTTTTTTTTATTTTGTACTTACCTGTGTGGCACGTTTTGCTGATGAAACATGTTCGGCATTTTGATTTTCGACATTTTCATGTTTCACTGTGCATGTGCATCAACCTTTATGTGTCGATGTACATACATTTGCGTTTTAGATCTTTCTGGGTTTTAATATAGACCCTACAGGGCAATCCCATACCCCTCTAGTAAGTCACATACATTTTTTTTCTAATGCACACAGATTTTCATAAATGCAGCAATGTAAGCATAAATGCATATATTTTGAGGAGTAATGATAACATAAGTCTATACTGAGAGAAACATATCCCAACATAGCAATGCTAACAGGTGCAAAAATTACCTTTGCAGCTATTGAAGAGTTAAGTACAACTGCAAGTTAGACCAGCTATGTGTATACATCTTTTAACTTCCATTTGCACCACACATAATTAGTAGTTATATGTTATATGTTAACAGCAGCTATTCATTCTCTGGGGTATGAAAGTTTACAGTTTTGTTTTTGTGTTGTGACCACTGTGCTGAAATAGGTTCATAGGTGTGTACTAGGCTAATGGTCCAGGGGCCTTTACAAGCCTAGCCCATAGGATAGATTTATGCTTGCACATTGTACTTCTTGTAAAGTATATGCTGTGATCCCTATTAGTACCCCATCCCTGCACATTCTTGCTTCATACCACAATGCACTTGCATGCAAAATGGATTAAATAGGCAAGTAGGCATCAGGGTTAGACTATGGATGCATCTTAGAGTCACAAGTTTGAATCTCAGCTCCTTTGATTTTACTCTGATATGTAAAGGACTGTGTGTGTGAAACATTCCAAATTCTGTATGGAGGTTCTGGAATATTCTTCAATTTAAAATTTAAAGAACATAAGCTGAGCAACATACATCAGTACTACATTATACCTGTATCACGTTTGCATGCTTTTTACTTTTTGCAGGTCATAAGGAATACACTCGTAATTGTACCTGTTAATACATGACTACATAACATACCCACTGTGACACAATAAACAAGTATAAAAATGTCAGTATGAAGCCTTAGAATAAAGTATGGCCATAGTCAAGTGTGCCACCATATACAATCTGTGTTAGCAATTGAAGCCATAACAATGAAAAAATGTCTATCAGGCCACACATTCCTGTGAAAATCATAGCTGACATTAAACTGAAAATGATGTGCTATGTACTTTCTCTAATAGGCAGCGGTGGCACAGCGGTTAGTATTATTACCTCACAGCAAGTGGATCTCCAGTTTGATTCTCGGCTAGTGCGCCTTCTGTGCAGAGTCTGCATGTCCTCCCCATGGTCCAGTGAATTTAAAGACATGCAGGTAGGTGCGAGCATGTGTAGGTGTGCCTTCTTTGAAGGTTGGGTGCCAGGCTGGCAACTCGACACTGTAAAAATTCACTGCCAATCATTAGTGGACTGGAGTTCCACTGTGGTGACCCCCTAACCCAGAAAAGCCGAAAGACAGTTATATGTACTTTCTGTCTTGTGTTGTGATTCAGCTTGACAGAACATGGGACCCGTCAATGCTGACCTATCAGATTTCAGAGACAAGTTCATGTCACACCACTGACAGAGTCATCCAATGATGACAAGCATGACAGAGACAAAGATAAAAGAAGCACTCCATGGCTTCACGGCAACTCTTTATTGTAGAATAAAAAACAGTAAGCGCTTTCACGTTACGATGAACGTTTCTTCAGACTTCAAAAAACACATACCCTGACTGCATTTAAATACCCTTCTATACACTTATTAACCAGCCACTACGAGCAAACTATTAAGCAATCAAGTAAATTAATTGTAAATTGATTGTATCTTCAACAATTATATATGCATGCATCTAAGGGAAACTCTTATGACCTTATATAATAAAAAACTTCCTATCTATGTATTATGTGAACAAATGTTCCAAAATTGTAAGGATATTTCCAAATTTGTAGAAATAAAACCAAGACCAATCCAAACAAAATAAAATAAAGTCCTGGACACCACCTTGAGTACAAAATTACTTTTTATATTTCCAATAACACCACAAATGAGCGCTTTCGTCTAATGACTAGACTTCATCAGATGAAAGCACTGGTACCATTAACAACTTTTATACATTACATCACATACAGCAATTACACCTAATTAACATTTAAAGTGACATTTCAGTTGAGCATTAACTTTCCCATTTACATGTATCATAAAAAATATAGGGTATATTAATTACTTAGATAAATGAATGAATAATATATGAATGAATGAATGAATAAATTTCCACATATTATAGCACCTTTTTAAACACCTTTTTAACTTTTCTCTTTTTTCACATAGTGTAGTCCCTTATAAAATGTGACTAAAACATATTACACATTTTCTACTTTCTTATGCAATACTGATTTTATACTAATATAGTCATTAAGACCTGGTAAAATATTCGATTTTAATCTAAGTTGCCATAACAATTCATTATACAATAATGCGTTTTTTGTGTCACCCCACTCCCCTTAAAAAATCCCTATTTACTGAGTCAATAATACCAAATTTATATCCTAAAAATGGAGAACAAGATAAACTATGTTTGTACAAAGCTCTTGTTTCCTTATGGGTCCTGATGTCATATATATGTTCGTAGATACGCTCCTTAAATGTCCTCTCTGTCTTTCCTATATAATATGCACTGCATCCACTGCATAAAGCCATATATACTAACATTTTAGACTTACAATTCCCTTTAATAAATCTTACCACACTGTTGAGATCATTGTTCAACTTGACAGTTACTTCACCATATATATAAACACAAACGCCAAATGCTCCACACGGAGTAGTAGCCTTATGCAGTATAGATTCCCTTTTTCCATTTTCAAAGGTCCTTTTAAAGTTGGTTCCCACTTTATATGTGAAGACAGGTTGTACCCCCACTAACTGGTGTACCTCTTTATCAGTCTTCATTAAATTCCAATTAGTTTTGATTATTTGTGAAAATGATTCCGAAAACAAATTATACTAAATAACACATGCTGTATTGTATTTGTTTCCCTCATCCATTACTGCTTTATTAATCTGGAGGGGTTGACCTAAAGGGCCTTGTATTTATTGCCCCATTCTCTCATGACCTCATTTAAAATTTCAGTGACCATTTCAACAGGGTATTCCCTCTCCATGAAACATTTACCCAGGAAAATCATTTCATGTTCTAGATCCCCATAATCAGAGGTCATCCGAGCTATTCTAACTGCCTGGCCTTTAATCAAGCTTTTCTTCTGTGCATTTGGGAGCTGGCTAGTAAAATGTAAAAAACTATTGCACCAAGTAGCCTTCCTGTAAATATTTGATTTGAAACCAGTAGTCATCTTAGAAACAGTAACATTCAAATAATTAATGTAATGTTCATTAAGTGTATGTGTGAAGGAAAGAAAATTTGTGCATGAATTTAAATACTCCATGAATTTATTCAATTCTTCTTTAGAGCCATCCCATAGCACAAAAATGTCATCCAAAAATCTCAGGTACAACTTGACATGGCTATAAAAAAACAGAGGGAAAAACAAACCTGTTTTCCCATTCAAGTAGTACCAAATTAGCATATGTTGGGGCGCAGGCAGCTCCCATACCTATCCCACTATTCTGTTGATAGTATTCTCCTTGGAAATGAATGTAATTTGAATCCAGGATGACCTCCATGATTTCTAACAACAAAAGAACCCTGTCCCTAGGTAAGGTGGAATACTTAAAAAGACAGTCACTGAAATAATCTAACCCCTCTTTCCTAGGAATACATGTAAAGAGATCCTTTACGTCAATTGTAAGGAAAATACAACCAATACTCCATAGGTCCTGGGTCATTTTACTCAAAAATTCCCACAAATCCTTAATTAAATGTGAAGTCTGATTCATAATAACCTTAATGTTTCTATCCACAAATACGGCCAAAGGGTGCGTCTTTGAATTCTTTGCAGAAACTATAGGTCTAAACGGAGGTGCTTGTATAGATTTGTGCACCTTAGGGACTCCAAAGATGTTAGGAATGTTGGGATTCTTTTGTTTCAAAAAATTATAAGTCCTAAAATCTATTCTATTATCTAATATGTATTCTTCTAATAGGGAATCAATTCTACTGTAGGCTATGTGGATCTGGTTAATAGAAACAGGTGTGTATGTAGCACTATCTAATAAAATGTTAGTGATAGTGTTATTATAATCTTCTACATTGTAAATTATTACTCCCCCACCTTTATCAGGTTTCATAATGCGCAGATAATTTTGCATCTGGAGTTCTTGTAATAATATATTTTCTTCCATAGTTAAATTAGAGTGTTCCTTTTGCCATCTATTTTTGGCATAAGATGTATATATTTCCTCAGTTACAACTTTTTCAAATAATAACAAGGTAGGGTGAAGTGGGGGATTGAATGTGCTTTGTCTCACCATAATTCCATCCCCCTTGTTATTGTCGGTGATGGTATCTTTACCTTGACTGAATATAATGTGTAAATTTAATTTTCTTAAATATAATTTCAAATCCACTAACATTTTAGCAATGTCCCCATACTGTGTCCTAACAAATTTAAACCCCTTAGAAAATAAATTAAAATGTAATTTAGTAAGATTATAACTAGTGTAATTAAATATCTTGAATCCCCTATATTCGAAAAGAATACCAAAATGGTCATCTATTTGAACTATCTCGTCCTCTTTACTGCTTTTTTCCACCCATAATTTGTGTCCAGATGTCCTGGATCTGGTGGAAAACTGCTCTTGCTCGCAATCCTTTCTGACCTCTTGGGAAGAAAAAAATTACCCCCTTCCCCTCCAAAGGAATCCAGTTCATCTAAAGGTCTATGCCTATTTTCTTCAGTTTCTTGATAAATCTGCTCGGGGGCCTTGTCGAAAACTAAATTAGTTTCCCAATTTTCCCCCTTACCATAAACTTTATGTGTGTAACCTTGTGTCTTATTATTTCTCTTAAAAGGACCTGATATACCCTTCCTGTTTCATATTGTTTTTGTCCCTTAAAAATTTCTTTTGTTTAGTAGTGTAAATACTTTGTATTTTTTTCTCAATTTTAATCAGTTTACTCTTGTATAACTTCTCATATTCACAAAATAGTAAATCATTGACAATGTCAGCATTTAGTTTGCTTGTTTCCACACTTAAAGTCTCTAAAAAAACTTTATTACATTTCACCATATGTTCAATGAGACCTAAGCCACATGCATCAAAGAAGCTATGAAAATCTTTGATATTAGCTTCTGTATACATAATACCAAAGGGATATTTGAACAGCCGTAACCCTTGAGGCACTATTTTGTGTGCCAAACAACTTTTTAAATAACTGTTATCCATTTGTGTATGCTTCAATTTGAATAACTTTTTTTCTAATACATATATCATTTCTTTGAGCGTAAGTACACATTCATGGTTTTTCCCATAATTATCATCATGCTCAACGAACCCATTCATTTCAAAATTAAAATTGTATGTTTTCTCTAAAATCCCTTTATAGCAAATACCCTGACCAGTCCCAGAATTTTTATATAAAACATGTCCATTGCCTTTTCTTGTTTGTGCCCCTATACAGCCAAACCGCTGTTTAGGTTCCAAATCACTGCCTTTTTCTTGAAAACAACCAAAAACGGTTGTTTTTTCCTGCTCCGACTCTCGTCGAGTTTCCAAAAAATGAAATCCGTTATTCCTCAGTCCTGAATGGTTGGCAATAATACTGTCTCCAGCCAGTTTCTTTTGCATGTCTCCACTATCGCTCGCACCCACCAAGCGTGGAGATGACGAACTGAAAACAGCGACTTCTCTTTCCGAATGGTGCACGCCTTTCCTCGATGTTACAGCACCATCTAGTGGAACTTTATGACTCATAATTTCAATCAGCAATGTTAAGTCCCCTTTCAAAGATGCTATTTCTTCACGCATTTTGATGTGTTCATCTGATGTAGACGTGGCTACAACAGGACTAGGAAAGTGGTCGTCGACCAACAACGTAGAGTCCCCAGATGATGTATCCATTGGTACAAGTGCCAAATAGTTACCCTTCACTATACGATGTGTACCAAAGTAGAATCCTGGACAGAAACAACTGAATACATAGAAATAAAACCAAGACCAATCCAAACAAAATAAAATAAAGTCCTGGACACCACCTTGAGTACAAAATTACTTCATAGATTATTCATTCATATATTATTCATTCATTTATCTAAGTAATTAATATACCTTATATTTTTTACGATACATGTAAATGGGAAACTTAATGCTCAACTGAAATATCACTTTAAATGTTAATTAGGTGTAATTGCTGTATGTGATGTAATGTATAAAAGTTGTTAATGGTACCAGTGCTTTCATCTGATGAAGTCTATTCATTAGACGAAAGCGCTCATTTGTGGTGTTATTGGAAATATAAAAAGTAATTTTGTACTCAAGGTGGTGTCCAGGACTTTATTTTATTTTGTTTGGATATTTCCAAATTTGTATCAATGTGTATTATGTTAAAAAATATACATATATATAAATAATATGAATATATGTACACCGTATAAATTTTATAAATAGCAAATAATAGAATAAATAATTGATTCCATTAATATAAAGATGTAAATATAAATACATATATAAAAAAATGCATGAAATACACATTCTATGAATTCTATGGATAAAAATACTTACAATAAAATATCCCTATCTATAATATGGTGTAAAACTACATTTCCAAACATATATACACATTCATATTTACATTCGTATCATATGAATGTATACAAAAATATTCCTATAATAAGTCTTAAAACTCCTAAAATATATACCTATATATGTATGCAAAAATAAAAATTCATTTAAAATAGTCATATAGAAAACATATATAAAAAATATATATATGTATGTATATGTAAGACTCTTATACACATCTGTAACTGTCAAAAAAAAAAAAAATATATATATATATATATATATATATATATATATATATATATGCGATGCAAATAATTAAGTTATGTTCCATGAACGACAACCTAGAGATAATTCAATGTTTGTATGGTTTGTATGGAGGCGTGCCTTAGCTTTAAAGTAGTGCCGATAGGACTATGAATTTTAAAGATGCCAACGTTCGGAAACACATATCCTGGTTTATTATACAAATGGCAAAAGTTGAATTTAAAAACCAGCTATGGCTATATTAAACTTCTAATAGAACAGTATAGACTAATTGAGGATACTCTAAGTCAATAAATAAGTAAATTAGAAGGTGAACTGAAATTGTTATTGGAATATGCTGAAATGGAGACATTCCGGAATGATTTAATTACTACATTATCCATGTTGGATAACAAGTTGCTGCAGGACAAAAGAAAGAAGCTTGAAAGAGACTGCAATGATTTTATGAGAGGGCAAGTCTTCTCTTGGCCGAGAGATTTTTTGAAGGGCGATAACATTGTTAAGAAACCCACAATGAATACAATGCAAAAAAGGGAATACCAATGCTCAAGCTACTTATGCCCAGGCTACTTCCAATAGTGCTTCACATACTAATCAGAGCTATGATTGTCATAATACATCAGAGGGCTCTGTTGTCAACATGCTAAACACATTTAACGCGATGACGTCAGTAGGAAGCAGTGGCATGTGGTGAAGCTAGTAACTCGAGTACGGTGAAGGGATCAGTGATGGTGCATCCGGAGAAGGGAGAAGCGAATGCTGACCAAAGGGAGGCACGAGAGGGAGCTAAAGCTGACCAATGAAGTGCACAAGAGAGAGTAAAAGAAAAGAGGGTTACCAGCAATGGATGTGTTTCCTTCTCGGAAGACGTTTTACTTGAAGTAGAAGATCGACATTCTTTTCCGTTTCCAATAAGGCAGGTCGAACAACGGGCTTGGTCACCATCGAACAATGTGAAGAAATGGAAGAACTTAGAAGACACACAGGAGTTTCAGAGAAAAGTTTTATGTCAAATACAGAAGGACTAACCATTAACATTTCCAGGTATGCATTGGCTGAAAATGAGAAAGCGTTATTAGATAAAGGTTTATCTTTCATACCTTCAAGACATGCTGATGTCACTGACATTATAATTGATATAAAGATGTTTGTAAGAAATTTGGGTTTGAAGTTAATGTTTGAGAATGATGAAAGAACTGTAGATAATGTTTTTAGAAAACCTTTCATTTTTGTACCACAAGCAAATTCAATATTAGAAGCATTTGAGAAAGCATGCGAAAGGGACCTATTAGAGTATTATTTGAAAGTGAATGAAAAACCTGAATTTTATAATTTGAGTCATAGTGAAAATGAAGCCTTAAAAAAGTTACAGGTTAATAAGGAGATAGTCATCAGACAAGCAGACAAGGGAGGTTATGTCATAATATTAAATAGATGTATGTATATAGATGAAATTAATAGTTTGCTAGGGGAAGTTGATACATATCAAGTTTTGAGCAATGTGTCATTAGATAAAATAATTAAAGGTATACATGAGATGTTATATGATTTACTTCTTTGCAATGTTATAGACAATGATTTGTATGTATATTTTTTGGTTAAAGAACCAGTAATCCCCAGCTTTAGGGGGTTACCTAAAATACACAAAAGTCTGACTAATCCCCCCTTGAGACCCATAGTCTCCGGAAAGGGATGGGCCACGGAACCATTATCTATTTATTTAGAGAAAAAGTTTAGACCACTAGTCAATGAAATTAAATCTATAATAAAAGATACAGAAGATTTGTTTATATAGTTATGCAGATTATATTCATTCTATGAACAATAAGGAAGATGATATTCTAGTAACCTTAGATGTAGCTTCTCTTTTCACATGCATACCCAATCAGGTGGGCATGGAATATGTTAGGCTCTTACTGATAGAAAAGAATGTCCCTAGAGATCTCACCATGAGATATATGATGTTATTGGAGATAGTTTTGGAGAATAATGTTTTTACATATGATAACAAATATTTTCTACAAAAGAAAGGTGTAGCAATGAGGACACCATGTGCAAACTCCTATGCGAACCTGGTCATGGCATATTGGGAGGGCACAAATGTGTTAAGAGATGCTCCGTTTAAGGAGAATATAAAATTATACAAACGTTTTGTGGATGACGTTTTCCTTGTTTGGAATGGCACAGTGGAACAACTGAATGATTTCATTTTATACATAAATGGTACGACAGATTTTTTAAGGGTTGAACATACTTTTTCATCCAATCAGATAGAGTTTTTAGATGTACATATCAAAAAAGAGGGTAAAGAAATAGGTACAGATCTGTATAGAAAGCCTTGTTGGAGGAATAATTTATTACACCATAATAGCATGCATCCAAGACATATTTACCCTAACATAGTGAAAAGTCAATCCCTGAGGATATCCAGGCTAGTGACTGATGACAATAGATATGATGAACAGCAAAATATGTTGAGGAATAGTTTTTTAGAGAGAGGCTATGACAGACAGGATGTAAATATCATTATCTCAGAAAATATCAGACACAGGAAGGACAAAGGGAAACCCTTTTTGTTCAGATGCAATAGAAGTGAACAAATGATAAGTAAGAAAAAATCTAATAACAAAATAAGCAGGTTAGTCATACCATCTACGAATAAAAATAGTAGAATAAAATAAATTATAAATAACAATTGGAGAATGTTAATGGTAGATGATAAAATTAGAGAATTGGCAGGAGATAGACCAAATGTCACCTATAAAAATATGAAGTCTCTAAAAAGATTACTTTGCTATGAAGACAATAGGAAAGAGTTAATACATTCACAAAGGAAGGGTACTTTTGCATGTAGACATTGTAATCAATGTAGCTATATGCTTAATGGAAATGAGTTTGTACACCCTGATAATGGAAGAAAGTTCACATTTGACAGATATGCTGATTGTAGATCTAGAGATTTGATTTACCTAGCTCAATGTCAAATGTGTGTATCATTTTATGTGGGAAAGACAAATAGGACCCTAAGAGAAAGGGTCAGAGAACATGTTTATGCCATAAACAAAGAAAATGAAAATAATGCTTTGGCTAAACATGTTATTACAGTAGGATCTAGACACAGTTTTAAATTCATGGCATTGGAAGTGACTAAAAACAGAGAGACTGGGTAATATCAGAAATTATACAGAAGAAAGAGAGAATAAATGGATAATTAGGTTACAAGCCAATAGAGGACATGGCTTGAATGAGAAAAGTTCACTCAAGCCTTTTCTAATAGCTAAACCATACAAACATTGAATTATCTCTAGGTTGTCATTCATGGAACATAACTTAATTATTTGCATCGCATATATATATATATATATATATATATATATATATATATATATATATATGTTTTTTGACAGTTACAGATATGTATAAGAGTTTTACATATACATACATATATATATATATATATATTTTTATATACGTTTTCTATATGACTATTTTAAATGAATTTTTATTTTTGTATACATATATAGGTATATATTTTAGGAGTTTTAAGACTTATTATAGGAATATTTTTTGTATACATTCATATGATACGAATGTAAATATGAATGTGTATATATGTTTGGAAATGTAGTTTTACACCATATTATAGATAGGGATATTTTATTGTAAGTATTTTTATCCATAAAATTCATAGAATGTGTATTTCATGTATTTTTTTCTATATATGTATTTATATTTACATCTTTATATTAATGGAATCAATTATTTATTCTATTATTTGCTATTTAAAAAATTGATACAGTGTACATATATTCATATTATTTATATATATATATGTATATTTTTTAACATAATACACATTGATGCAAATTTGGAAATATCCTTAGAATTTTGGAACATTTGTTCACATAATACATAGATAGGAAGTTTTTTGTTATATAAATTCATAAGAGTTTCCCTTAGATGCATGCATATATAATTGTTGAAGATACAATCAATTTACAATTAATTTACTTGATTGCTTAATAGTTTGCTCATAGTGGCTGGTTAATAAGTGTATAGAAGGGTATTTAAATGTAGTCAGTGTATGTGTTTTTTGAAGTCTGAAGAAATATTCATCGTAACGTGAAAGCGCTTACTGTTTTTTATTCTACAATAAAGAGTTGCCGTCAAGCCGTGGAGTGCTTCTTTTGTTTTTCTAAATTCATTGTGGATATTTTTCTTGAGAGGCACCTAACCCCAGGACTGGTTTGTTTTATTTGAATGACAGAGACAAAGATGATGATGAGGAAACTGGACCTGCACTTGCCATCATCCCTGCTGCACTTCAGAGGAGATGATACCAGCACCCCAAAAAGGCAGTTATTAGAAGCAGATCTGGGAGGTGGCAACTGATGCCTTTCCGACACAGATGATGGACATGATGGGGAATTATTTTCCAAGGTATGGCATGGGCTATGCAGGATTCAATCAGGGAAATAGCCTGGAAGATGATTTGTGACATTCAGCCCTATCAGGATGGTCCCTCAGCAATGTAAATATTGTCTGCATGATCCGCTTATGTAATGCTGCCACCATGGTGTTTGCCATACCAGCGATTGGACTGTATATGCACACTTGTTTATGCTTAGCATTTTGCTGCCAGGCATATGTGATACTCACCCAAACATGCACTGCAGATGTCATGTGACATTTAGCATTATCTTTCAATGGGTACTTGATGCACATTACCACATTAGACTTTCATTCAACACTCAGCTGTCCATCAGTTTTGGCAGTTAACATGCCGCTACTGCTGTGACAAGTCTACTGTATACATATGTGGTTCTGACAGCAAATGACAAATGTGTTGCCTCTATTACACAGATACCACAGTTGTATGACTATGATTTGTGGATTGCCATGTCATGTATGCTCAACAGAAGGACATGTTCTTGCCCCTGTGTTTAGGATGACACTTGTCATGCTGTCACACTGGCATACATAAGGGTTTCTAAATGATATGTCAGCAATGATTATGACAAGTTATGTCATATAAATGTATCTCGTACACATTCCTCTCAACCTGGAGACATCAAAAATCTGGACAAATATCCATGAAAAGTAGGTACAACTAGCCAAAAATCTGCACATTAATCAACATAAAATTTTGCATGTATACTAATGTAACACCACCCTCTTTGATGGAATTTTGGGATACCAACATTCAAATAATTGTGAAAATGTTCCCCAGTTTAACATTAACTCTGAAAATATATACATTCATACAGAAACACCACTTAAAGTCCCTTTACAGTATTATTAAAAAAGTCTTAAGGGAAGTAGTAGGCAATAGGCATGTAAAACACTTTGCATTCTACTTTCTGCCCTGCCACACTTTTAGCACTTACACACTGACATCACGTTAGCTGCATCTTTATGTAAATTCATTAAAATAACATACAACAGTAACTGTAACATCATATATAAAATAGCCATGCATTCTATTTATTTTAATAGGAAACTAATGTCTGTCATAACAATCATTGGTATAACAAACCACTGTAGTTCTTACTGTGTGGGTATCAGGTCATTCTGATCAATGGCTGAAATATATCTGATTCAGAAACTTTCTGCTGTTGCAGTTATGTAAATACCAACATGCATTGGTAGGTTTTGTAAACAAATCTGGCAGCTGCTGATGCTGGGTACTGACCTATTCCTCTAGTTGTCCCCAAATAAGACTTGTATTTTAGCTCTATCAGGGTCTCTCTTCTTAATCCCAATTCCCTCCCAAAACTGGTGACTTTGGAGAAAAGGTTGTGAATCAAACAATATATAATGTGAATAATTACAGTTATATAATTCTTTTACTACAGAAAATATATATTAATTTGTAGGATCTTATTCTGTCAGTGTCTCAAATTAATATGATAAATAATATAGTGTATATATGTATATACAGTGAATGTGATCAAGTCTCCTTCAAAAGCTTTTTTTTTTTGCTTGCTAGGCACCGTGCTTTATATGCTAGTTATTGATGTATTTACTGTTGTCTCCATGTTATTTCAGTGGAAATGATAAACAGAGACTAGAAAAGTAAAAAATGCTTGACTGTGGAATCAGTTTAACAGGAATACATATCTTGCTATGTTGTTCCTTCGTACTTCAGTGTAAATGTCTGATTGCTGCATTACTTGAACTGTGTAATAAAAATGAGTTTGAGCTGCTTTAGCTTTAGCAGTCATGCTTGTCTGTCTGCACATCACAAATTACAACATTTAATGACAATCTGTCCCCTTTCAGTAGTAAGCAGACTTGCTGCTATTCTTTGCTGTAGTTGCACTGTGAAGCTTTGGTGGTTAAATACATGTAGGTTTTGGTGGTTGGTAAACAGTTAGGTAGCTAACTTGAAACTCAAAGCAATAAATCATGCAATGACCAGTGCCTTCTATACTGCCTGGTTTCAAAGCGAAAGTTAAAATGCTACATATATGACAGTCAAACAATTGTTTTTACCATCACAGCAGCACAGTAACATACTTTTTTTTCTTTATGCCTCATCTCCTCCACCCCCCCCCCCAAAAAAAAGTACTTAATCCCTGGTATTTAACAAGCTCTGCACGGCGTGCGGGAATAGTGCAATAGCTGCTGAGGGCAATATGGCCACCGAGAGATCCAGCAACAAGCTCCCGGGACATGCACGAGTGCTCCTGCACTATTCCTGCATGGACACAGCTCCTGTATGCTATTAACCCCATTTGCAGGTGAAAATCATGCAAATGAGGTGAATTAGCGATCCAGGAAGCAGGCAGCCATCCGTGCAGGATTAGTGCAACCTGTAGAAATGTATTCGGCTAGTAACCAAATACATTTTTGCAAACTACAAAACGGAGCCATGACAGCTCCAAATAAAGGGGGTATATAATGTGGAAGGCATGCCAATGGCCAAATATAGGCCATTGGCATGGAAAAATAGTTTCAAAATAACAAAAAAATAACTTTTTTTTTGCTTATTTCGGCCGTTTAAGTGTAGGGCAGCGGCTCGCAAATGGGATCAGCCCGAAAATAAAAATAATTTTAGGCAAAATCATAATTTTACCATTATAGCCAATGGCAGGCAGAAGACAACAAGGCCACTAAATAGTGGTTGCTAAGGTGGAAGGCTTAGTGTTAGACTTGTAACAAGGCATTAGCAGTCAGTTCTATGCAAATGAGGGGAATGATACTGAATCACAGATTTCCCCTCATTGCTAGCCAGCACCCAACCGTGTAGGTACAGGAAAACCATGATGTAGCCTAAGAGTTAGCTGACATCATAGAGGGGTGTGTCAGGCATACTGTAAGCTTATTGGAGCTCTGTGGCTTGGGTTTGCCCTTAGCTTAGCAGATCTAAGGAAGAGGGTGTGTCTGAAACTGTCTAGCAGTATTTACATTGCCTAAACTGGCGTGTGCGCCGTGCACCAGGTTTTAAACAAACAAAAAGAAAAATTAAACCAGGAAATAGCAGCTCCGTTTACATCTGAGCACTGGCTTTGCACGGAAGGCCTCAGGGCTTAAACAGGAAGGCAATGGGAAGGGAAAACAGCAGTAGGAAGGTAATATAGGAGAACTAGCATAGCTGGCAGGTGAAATGTATCAGAATCAGCCAATTACACAGGCAGCAGCCCAGCCCAGCCCAGCCAGGCACACTACTATAAACTATGCAAACACCTTTCCCTCTGTTTTTTCCCACAAACTCTACACCACCGGTGTACACAAACTGGGAAATTTTACCTAACAAAAGCAACAAAATGATAGGGGCTGCTTTTGCTCTATGAATCAGCATGTGGAAGAGGCTGAGGGTGGTGAGGATGACAATTCTGATGACCAAACCACAGTGAGGAGAAGGAGAAGAGTGTACAGACCCAGGGTAACCTACCAGGGGCTACATGAGCTGGAGATAGTGGAGCGCTATAGGGTGGACAGGGACCTCCTACAGCAAATTGTTGAGCTGTGCCGGCCACGCCTCACACTCAGAACAAACAGAGGGGAGCCCATCACAGTGGATACCAAGGTATGTGTAGGCTTAAGAATACTAGCTACAACATCTCTTCCACCAAATAGCAGAATACCCTGAGGTAGTGGGTGTATTGACTGCATACACATCAAAGCACCACCCGGTGAGTGGGGTAGAGTCTACATAAACCGCAAAGGCTTCCCCTCCATCAACTGCCAGGTCATGTGCGATGCCCAGGGCATTATAATGAATGTGTGTGCTGGCAGCCCTGAAAGCTATCACGACTCCCACATCTGGCATATGATGCAGCTGTACCAGAGATTTGCCAGTGGGGACATCCCATATGACCATCTAGTGGGGGATGCTGGTTACACACTGAAGCTATGGCTGATGACACCCATCAGAAATGCACACATACCCGAACAAGAACTCCATAATGAGGCACACGCACAGACCAGAATCATAATAGAGCATGTGTTTGGGATGCTCAAGTCATGGTTCCAGTGCCTGGACATATCCGGTGGAGCCTTGCAGTACTCACCAGCTACATGTACCCATATTGTCATTGTATGTGCCATGCTACACAATATGATCCTACAGAAACAGCAGCTGCAGGAACAGTATGGGGCAGGGCCACACAGCCCCCCACCAGTGCCAAGGCCAGCACAGGCACAGAGTGACTTGGAGGAGGAACAACCTGGGTCTGCCCCTGTAGGCAGAAGGAGACATCACCAGTATGCCCAGGCCTTGACAAAGAGGTAACACATAGCACATATACTGACACGGTAGGAACCCAGGGAATGATACCTCTCTCTGACTCACACATACAGTAAAAGGGATGCCAAACATGACACTACCTGTGCTTAACTATGTATAGGGAGTGTACCATGTGCATCTGACATAGTCAGCCCTCCAGCACCATCCTTAGTACTGGCACAGCCTCAATGTAAGTCACTCTCTCTATCGCTTGATGAATGGAGTAGTATGTTCTGCTACCTGTATCTATGGTATGGATGTGAGCATGTAAGGGAATCGGGTGGCTGAATGGGATGGCTGCAGATAGTAGACACCTATATCGGCAGCATGAAATCCATAATAAATACTGGTGTCAACATAGTAGCCAGTACTAGACAAGGTGGCAAAACTCACTGCAGGACATGTGGTGGCCCAAATGTGTGTCCATAGGACACACACATGCATGTCAGTGAGGCTCACATACCCAACAACAGTCTCAGCCAGCAGGGCAAGTGTAGATGACCACAAAGAAAGGCTGTGCTAAGGCCTCCAATTGATGGCAACGAAAAACAGACCCCTCCAGACCTACACAGACAGACTACAACAGATCAGGCAGTGGGATGTTATTTCTGACAGGTAAGAAGTCTGAAACTGAAATGTAAGTCAATAAAACCTAAGAACTGTAGTACACTGATATGCCTCTAGTCTGCATGATATGTCAGAATACAGAATGAAATGGAAGCCAACAGAGTACCTGACATAGCAGTACAGTCATAACAAATGTTTACAGTAGTCAGGTGTGCCCCCCCCCCCACAGACAATCCTATGTAGAAATGTAGTAACATGTACATGTGGGTATAATAACAGTGGAGCACAGATCACCTGAGCTGGCCAAAGTAGCAGGATAGATTGTTGCATGTGTACAATATGCAGGGCTCTGTGTGTTAGATAGTTGTTAGTTGTATATTGTGTGAAAGTGGCCAGCATGTAGGCATAGTGGGTTTAGTCCCGGTGGCCATTGGCCAGTACTGTTGATGACAGGGCCAAGTTCTCACAACTGCAGTGCCAAACACAATGCATCCCAGCAAGACACAATCCAGCAGTAATCCCATACTAATTGCTCAGATGTAATATCATTCACCATCTGAAAGATGGACATGGCATGATTGTGGGCCCAGACATACAAACAGTACACAGATGGAAGTACCCTAGACAGAGAGTGTATTAAATGTTACAGTCAAATGGACACACCTTTGGAATTGTACATACTGGTTAGCAGCACATTAGTTGGCTGTGTAGTATGGAATACTGATGTAGTCTGGCCAAACACTGGCAGACCACAAAAGGCACAGGTATGAAGTACTGAGAAACCGTAGATGTCCTTGCAAAAGCCAGCATAAGTGGACTGCCCCATGTATATCTGTGAATCAGCTGCAAGTAGCTTCCATATCACATATGCACTCAGCTCACCCCACCATCAAACACAGGTACCTCACGGGTCATATCCCTGCTGTTGGGAATGAGTACAATATGACCCCCACCTCTGTATGGGAATAGCCACAGAATACAGCATGCTGAAGAGGTGTCCCATAAAGGTGTGTCCCTAGCTGTAAGCAGCATCTTGCCAGCATCCACACCAATGGATCAATAAGGACAGAAACTATTGACATTAACACCTTGCACACCTACCCTGTCGCCCCCAGGGGAATACAATGGTTTGCAGCCTGAGACTGTAGGAGTGACACAATGTACTGGCCTGTTACAAATGACCTGCATCACTACCAAATGCCCTACAGTCCTCTGTCAAAGGCCTGTGTCTCACCCATACTGCCAATGTATGTTATCTCCTGGACTCCCAAATAACAACATAACACTGTCCACAGAACACAAATGCAAGGCCATGTTGACAAATCCCAGTAGCATGTCCATCATGTCCTACTGCATGAACTGTGGACCAACCCCTAAATAGTCCTGGGATGAAGTCATAACAATAGGGATACTTATCAGTTATCATTTGCATAATGTTCAGAAGAGGATAGAATAATGGGGGGTGTAGAAGCATGGACACCATGGAGTGTGTGAAGTCTGAAACTCAGATGTGTGCACATACTATCCCTGCCTGCAAACACAGGAATGGGTGGCTACAAACCTGCTCATAAACCACAATGTGAAGGGGTAATGACCAGAAATATGAGCCCTGCCTCTGGGTAACTTGTGTGAATCTGTACAGCTGTGAGGTATGGCCACAGCAGGATATGGACATTCTGTCACATCGATAGATGTACAAGCATAGGATCCTCAGTCATCACAGTACCAAGGTGCTGAGCCATTTACACAGACCTATCAGCAAGTGTCTGCAGCTCCCCCTCCAGAATGGCATGATTGTGCAAGAATATGTATGCTGCAGACCACAATACTGGACACAGCTTCATTCGTCTTGTGTTCCCCAGGAAATTACTATAAGCAAATACATATACCTGTCAGCAATTGATGACATAAAACATCACAGTGTAAAAGAGTACATATGTCTGAATATCTCTGCTAACACTAAAACCATGTAGCAAAAGTAGCACAGATACAATTAGTTACAATATCCCACTATCTTTGCATATTGTGACCCCATATTGTCAACTGATCTACAGATACCTTGCAAAAATGGGTTGATAGCTGTAGGTGTAAAACATAAATGTCTGCACTGGAGTACAACTTACCTGGAATGGATTCACACATCCAGTATAGGTCATACTGGGCATGCTCCAACACTTAGAGAAATGAAGCCCATGTCTGACAACAAAATACTGAAAGGTCATACTGGGCATGCTCCCACACTTAATGAAGCCCATGTCTGGCAACAACAGTGGACTACACATATCTGTCAGTCGCAGTTGTCTGTGCACACACTCCACATTGCACACCAGCCATGCTTTGCACACACATTGGATAGGAAAACACACATATATCCAAGGACAACACACTATAATAGGCCAAACATACACATACATAGATGTGTGGAAGAGAGTGACAGACAGTGACAAAGAGCTTCCCATAATGAGGCCTGTCCCACCCAGCACACATCCAATTGACCAATACCACACAATGTGCAAATATCTATCACTGTAAACATTTGCTTCTGGTAGCCCTCAGCACTATATTGTCTGTGGTGCTTGTGATAACTATGTAGCATGACTGTACAAATCATTATTCATCTAGCAGTTGTATACACAGTCCTGTCAAATGTAAACCTGTGTGTGACTGAGTATTGTGTGTGTGCTTCCAGACAAGTGGTTTATAGCCCATTCACACACACTGCACTCCTCATTGGCCTACTTTGGCAAGCCTGCTAATGTCATTCACCTTGAAATACACCTTTGGAGAAGGGCTAGTCCTATAAGCCCTGTGGCACGTGCTATAACTGCGTAATGTTGTAGTATGATGTACAACTTAGGTAGGAGTTCTAATCCCAGACATGGCGACTATGTGTGTGTGTGTGTGTGTGTGTGTGTGTGTGTGTGTGTGTGTGTGTGTGTGTGTGTGTGTATGTGTGTGTGTGTGTAGGGATCAATGATTTTTGAGGCCAGTCACAGTCACTGCACTTTCCATTGCCCTACTTTGGCAAGCCTGCTGATGTCATTCACCTTGAAATACACCTCTGGGAAAGGGCTAGCCCTATAAGCTCTGTGGCATGTGTTATAACTGCGTAATGCTATAGTGTGATGTACTAGTTAGGTACATACCTCCCAACCATGCTGAATTACTCAGTTTTTACCGAGTTTTGGGATTCAAATGAAGGGGTGCCATAATTCCCGAGTGGCACCCCTTCATTTCTGATTTTTTCTTTTGTTTTTTTTTTTAATTTCCACACTGTCAGAGCTGATGTCATCACATGCACAATGATGTCAGCTCCGTCAGGGCTACCAGCCCGTCGGAATTTAGCTCAATCATTTCTGGCTGGCTGGCTGCTCAAATGTGAGTGTGAAGCAACAAACGGTTGCTGTTATGTTGGATTTTAGCCTGCTAGTGAGTGGGAACAGTGCTGGTGCTTAAGCGGAATGAAGACAGGAATGGCAGCAGCATGAAATAAAGGTGTTTGTATTCTTTATTTCACTACCTCTCACAGTTCTGCAGACAATGCAGTGAATGAAACAAATGGCTGAGCATTACCAGCTTTTGGTGAATGCAGGAACAATGATTTGATATCAGATCTGTTTCTCATGGAGCATTAACTATTCTCATGCTTAGACCTAAACCTTTGTAGGAGAGTCAAGGGACTTCCTAGTTGTATAATGTTTCCTCTTGGTAGCCAGCAGGTGGATTTTAGGTGTTTATATGTGCAATGTTCAGACTAATGTTTTCATGGTCAGTTTTAATATGTTATCATCTGTGTCATTGGCAGCCTGTTACTAAATATTTATTTTACTGTTGATTTCTTGGCTTACTACTGGCCTAATCATCTTGCTGTTTAAGAGATTGGTAACTTAGAGTTAGGTGTACAGGCATGCATGAATTTTCAGTAGTCAGATTTAATGTTTTTGCAACATGATTCTGTGATAGCTTGTAAATACTGTTTTCTTTTCTCTTCTTTTCGTCCAACCTGCTTATTTTTTTTTTAATTTGCTTTTCAATTTACTAATCTCATTCTCGAACTGTACTTAAATGTTGTTTCCCAAGCATCTCACAGACTCTTGAAAATATTAGGCATATCTTTCTATCAGTGTGACAAATGTTTAAATGACATGATAAGCAGGCCAAAGGGTTTACCATCTGCAGTATGTATATTTAATACTATATTCTGTGGAGGGACCTTCAGCTTCTAAATTTACATTATTTTATAAATGTATATTATTGCTTTTGTTTTGTTTTGCAAGTCAATGTTTTCCTTCTAGTGGTGAGCAGCACTATTCTTAATATGTTTTTTAACATGATATTCTTCATTCATTGCTGTATTTTACATTATTTCATACTAGTTTAACCTGCTCACATCATGGTAAGTCCCATGTATGTCCTCATCAGTATTTTTACTTTACAATTTTTGTTGTCTGTGTTTCTATTTTACAAGCTGCCATTTCATTTTAAAGTTCCCCAGTATTCTACTCCTCCTATTTCCACATTGAGTTGCAGACAATCTACATAATTGTTTTGAACATCACGTTAAAGTGACTTACTTGTAGCAATGTAACATATGCCAGATGTACAATTTTAGAATGGAATTTAAAAGCCCAACCGATATGCATGCTATGCAATTAAAACTTGAATTTAACCTGCCTTTGAAAACTGACTACTAACAATATGTAACCTATAATAATGTATTTTAAAAGCTAAACATACATATGCAATGCCCCCATTAGTTTTCTTAGATTTGCATTTGGTAAACTTCATTCTTCTTGAGCAACTGAACATCTGCTTAACAGAGAAACAATTTTGCCTGATATAACTCATGGGCCAAATCTAACTCCAACCATGAGGATAAAAATTTCATCATCCTTTAATCTGGGAATCCCCTCTTTGACTCTGCTGTAACAGCATATTTAATAACCCATCTAGCTTATTAATGGATTTTACAATTCCTCCCTGTAATTAAATTAGTTCATGATGTAGACAGTTTATCTAGTTTCATTTTGTGTTCCTGTATGGGAAGAAATGTTAAGGATTTTACTACTCTGGATAGCATGGTTACCAAAAGGAGAACACTGAAAGAAAAAAAACATACCCCCCAAAAAAAAAATCTTTAAGAGGAGAACTAACACAGTCAGCAGCTCAACATTTATTGGTAAATATATTTTAGTCATTTGGAAATTGAAGTAGAAATCATTGTACTTGCTAGTAGTCAACATGTAGAACAATTTGATAGTGATTAAATTTTTTTCTGGTATAATTGTTAGTATTGTTTAACAAGTGTATTGTATTATACAAGGAAAATAATTTTAATAAAGTCAGGAAGGTGCATCAAAGAAAAGAACACATGTATGTTTCTTGTTTTGTGTGCAAGGGGCCAATGATTTGAAAACAGCCCAAAGGTAATCTTTATCCACCACTTAGCCAGATGCATTTTCTTTTGATGTGGTGTGGGTTTCAATGCTGTTTCAGTGAATGTGAGTTTCAAGGGCAGAGAAGTTTTAATGCCAAGCCTATTTTCATTGTGAGACAGTATATATTTGTTTACCAGATGTCTATTAATGTTTATGCATTGTTGTTCTGTAAAATGTAAACATAAAATCAAAATCATTGTAGAAGTAAAGCAGTATGCATACATTAGTGTTTATGGTAAATGGGGTAAAATAGACAGGTAATGGGACATTGGAATGGCTGCAGGAGGACTCTGGTGCCAGAGTTTGGTTTTCTGTTCTTCAGTTTGTGTTTGAAAGTTGTTATCCCACAATTCCATTGGAGTGGGTGGGGTTACATAATTATGTATGCAAATCAGATGTTGATCAGCATACAGATTTGTATCTATTTTTTATGGGCCTTGTCCAGATTTTTGATGTTTCCAGGTTGAGTGGTATGGTTAGGTAGGAGTTCTAATCTCAGACATAGCAACTGTGAGACTCTGTGTGTGTGTGTGTGTGTGTGTGTGTGTAGCGATTAGTGTTTTTGAGGCCAGTCGCAGTCACTACACTTTCCATTGCCCTAGTTTGGCAAGCCTGCTGATGTCATTCACCTTGAAATACACCTTTGGGGAAGGGTTAGCATTATAAGCTCTGTGGCATGTGCTATAACTGTGTAATGCTAAAGTGTGATGTACTAGTTAGATAGGAGTTCTAATCCTCCCAAACATAACAACTGTGAGAGTCTGTGTAGCGATCAATGCATTTGAGGCCAGTCACAGTCACTACACTTTCCATTGCCCTACTTTGACAAGCCTGATGATGTAATTCACCTTGAAATACACCTTTGTGGAAGGGTTAGCCCTATAAGCTCTGTGGTGCATGATATAACTGTGTAATGCGATAGTGTGATGTATTAGTTAGATAGGAGTTCAAATCCCAAACATAGTAACTGTGAGAGTCTGTATGTGTGTGCAGTGATCAATCCTTTTGAGGCCAGTCACTACACTTTCCATTGCCCTACTTTGGCAAGCCTGCTGATGTCATTCACCTTGAAATACAGCTTTGTGGAGGGGTTACTCCTATAAGCTCTGTGGAGCATGTTATAACTGTGTAATGTTATAGTGTGATGTACTAGTTAGATAGGAGTTCTAATCCCAAACATGGCAACTGTGAGACTCTATGTGTGTGTGTGTGTAGGGCTCAATGATTTTGAGGCCAGTCACAGTCACTACACTTTCCATTGCCCTACTTTGGCAAGCCTGCTGATGTCATTTACCTTGAAATACACCTTTGGAGAAGGACTAGCCCTATAATCTCTGTGGTGGTGCTATAACTGCGTAATGCTATAGTATGATGTACTAGTTAGGTTGGAGTTCTAATCCGAGACATGGCAATTATGACTGTGTGTGTGCATGTGTGTGTTTGCGTGTATGTGTGTGTGTTTGTGTGTGTGTGTGTGTGTGTGTGTGTGTGTGTGTGTGTGTGTGTGTGTGTGTGTGTGTAGGGATCAATGCTTTTGAGGCCAGTCACAGTCACTATACTTTCTATTGCCTTACTTTGCCAAGCCTGCTGATGTCATTCACCTTGAAATAGACCTTTGGAGAAGGACTAGCCCTATAAGCTCCATGGCGCATGTGATAAATGCAGTACACTGGAGTAACAATACATAGCTAGGTAGGGGTTTGAATCTCACTACTGTCAAGTGTGTGTGTGTGTGTGTGTGTGTGTGTGTGTGTGTGTGTGTGTGTGTGTGTGTGTGTGTGTGTGTGTGCTTGTCATCAGTATCCTGTGTGAAGGTAGTGTGATTGTGTAATAACAGGACTCATTGCAGGGTGGGTTTTGCAAATTTCTTATATTGAGGGCCTACTATATGTCACAATGTCCACTTTACAAGGACAACAGATGTCAAACAGCAGATAGGCTGGTGTAGACAATCCATACCCCTACATGTGGCATTATGAATTGTGAACAATATAGGCAACCCTTGTATTACCCAGAGAACACTCTCCACCCATGTCTCATACACAAACACACTTGGCTAGGCAACAAACACTATATTGGTCATTCCCTGCAT